>NC_083772.1:31564018-31806518 GCF_963514075.1 Conger conger | reverse complement strand
TTCATGCCAGGACATGCAGGAATGGCAGAAGCTGTAATCATGAACTCCCTACAAAAAAAGCTGCTTCTTCAGTCCCTTCAGAAAAGCTGTGCTTATGAACACTCGAAGAGCAGCTCTGTATTTCTGAACCTGCTGCTCAGTTTGACAGAAACTGCAAACACACGGAAGAAAAGGACCCGGTGATCGGGCCCTTGAGCAAGGCCCTTAACCCACACTGCTCCAGGAGCTTCACTCCTGTTCTCTCTCTCTCTCTCTCACCCCACATGCAACTGTTCTCCCTGGCATTTCTCCCGGGGCATCCTTGTAAAAGACGTTTCGATGAAATGAAACCCGGCGCTGGTGGTTACCTTCGCAGGAGAGGCCGTGGGACGTGACGCCGGACAGCGCCTCCCGGCACACGTTACAGTACGTGGGGCGGGCGTGCGAGCAGGCGTACCAGTTGTGCATCCCGGAGAAGTGGTCCATGCTGTACTGGGTGGACTGCGGGAGGAGGAGGGGCAGAGGTCAGAGGTCAGAGGTCGGAGGTCGGCGGAGGTCCCAAGGCGACTGGACTGGAGGCTGGGACTCACCTCGAAGTGCTCGCGGTTCTGCACGCTTCGCACGGCGGCGATCCAGTCCTCCATCTCCTTCCTGTTCTCCGCACACAGAATCAGCTTCCGGCAGGGAGTGATAATCTGAGCAGGAAAGGAAGGAGGGCGAGCGCTGTTACTGTGCAGTCTCTCTTCCCTGGGCAAACAGCTACTGAGTGATAAAGGCCTCGGAAGTGGTCTGAAACAATGAGAATTCCCATAGAGCTTAACTTTAAAAATCATATCGTCTCATGAGCAAAGAACAACACAGCCTCTTTCTAACCCTAACCGTAAGCGAAAACAATGTGCTTCTCATATCAGCTGATTGTTGAAAAAAAAATAAAAAAAATTAATGCATTCTGTATTTTGGAAACTTTATTGCCAGATTTACAATATTGATGAAAAAAAACTGCACAACAGTGCGTAAACATCATCATGCTCTCGCTAGACAACAATGGAGTATCTCGCTGTTATGTCGTTTTTAACTACACTCACTGAGTGTACAGTCTCTGACAGGCTCTGGAGTTTTCAGAGAATGGCGGGAGAACATCCAGGGAACTCCGCAGGCAAAACACGCCTTGTTAATGAGAGAGGTCAGAAGAGAAGGGCCAGGCTGAAGAGCATCTCTGTACACACAACGTGTTAAACCACTTAAGTAGATAGGCTCCAGCAGCAGAAGACTAAAAAATAAGTCTTAGGAAAACCTAATAATGTGCTCAGTGAGTGAATATTGTTTTTTAGAATTAACTGATATGCAAACATCATTTGGAGAAAGAGGTTGTTTAACTGTCTGCATAAGAAGATACAATTTTTTAAGTTTTTCTCTATGTGGATTCCCATCATTTCAAACTATGTCCTAGGTCCAGTAACTTTTTTGTGGTGGGCGGGACTTTGACACTGAGTGATCCAACTGACTGAGATACAAACACTCTGCCCTCCAGCGCATGGACATCTTGTCAAGTTTGTTCTAATAAGGGCAGGAAGGACATTCGAGTCAGCGGGAATTTCCTCCAAATGGAACACATCGCTCTACAGTCCAAACAAACAGACTGTGAAAAAACGCACATCAGGGCAATTCCACAGTAACCGACCTTACAACTGCAGGATGTTTGAGTGGTAAAGTCCAATACAGCCACATAAGAGACTGACATTATAACCCTCAGGAGGAAATAACTCTTATTAGTCTCTATTATGTGAGTTATATTGGGCTTTACCACCCAAATATCCAGCAGTTGCGACATCAGTTACCGTGCAATTGCCCATCAGGTCCTCTAATCCTTTAAGGTGTGAGATCCCAAATATGCAATTACAATGTTCTTAACTGAACATATCAATCACGACTGGCAACAGAAAGCAATGGAGTTCCAGACTGTTCAAAGGGTTAAAGAATGAACTTTCTGCATTTGTCACACAGGCGAATTCTCCCAGGGGCTAAAGCTAGCAGAGGACTGGAAAAAGAGCGTGGCCCAGAGGACCCAGGCCAGAGGAAGGGGCACATGAGTGATGTCATCGGGACGGACTGCTGTGGGAAAGGACTGGAGGGGTTGCAACCTTTTGTGGCGCGGGGGGGGTGACGGCCCTTCCCCTGGGAGGAGGTAGGGATGAGGTCTGTTTGCGCTGGCACGGAGCTCGCTGACGTGACGTGGAGAGGCTCTACGGCGGAGTGGCATGGGGGCGCTGTGCCGGGGCTCCACAGCGGCACGGCAAACAACCCGAGAGCCGATGTCATTTGTGCTGAACGACTGGAGAGCCGATGTCATTTGTGCTGAACGACTGGAGAGCCGATGTCATTTGTGCTGAACGACTGGAGAGCTGATGTCATTTGTGCTGAACGACTGGAGAGCTGATGTCATTTGTGCTGAACGACTGGAGAGCTGATGTCATTTGTGCTGAACGACTGGAGAGCTGATGTCATTTGTGCTGAACGACTGGAGAGCCGATGTCATTTGTGCTGAACGACTGGAGAGCTGATGTCATTTGTGCTGAACGACTGGAGAGCTGATGTCATTTGTGCTGAACGACTGGAGAGCTGATGTCATTTGTGCTGAACGACTGGAGAGCTGATGTCATTTGTGCTGAACGACTGGAGAGCTGATGTCATTTGTGCTGAACGACTGGAGAGCTGATGTCATTTGTGCTGAACGACTGGAGAGCTGATGTCATTTGTGCTGAACGACTGGAGAGCTGATGTCATTTGTGCTGAACGACTGGAGAGCTGATGTCATTTGTGCTGAACGACTGGAGAGCCGATGTCATTTGTGCTGAAAGACTGGAGAGCTGATGTCATTTGTGCTGAACGACTGGAGAGCTGATGTCATTTGTGCTAAATGACTGGAGAGCTGATGTCATTTGTGCTAAATGACTGGAGAACTCATGTCATTTGCATTGAACGACCGGAGAACTGATGTCATTTTGCACTAATTTTTGGGGAAACCCTGCTGAAAGCCAGGTCAAATTCCAGCGCACACCCCTACCCTCTCCGCCACTTCAGCTTCTAAGGTAAATTCAAATCCAACCCTGGTTTTCTCTTCTGGTTTTCTAATTTACTGAACAATTAGTGCTACAATTAGGCCATTCTGTCTTCACACCAGACTCCCAGGTAAAGGGAGGGTGGAAAACCAGCAGTTCCCGGCTCTCAAGGATCATGATTCGGTGATCCCTATTATAAGGTGTTGATTCAGGAGTACCTCATTACTTTCAATTGAAGTGAAATAAATATCCAATGCGAGTGCCATGGATTGCCTTTATGCAATTCTGTTTATGTTTTTATGCTATTGAAATGGACAAAGAACCTGATGAATCAGGAACTCATTTTGGACCACTGTGTTTTACAGGCAGGTGCCTTTCCCCCCATTATCACTTGGTTGTTTGGTCATGGAAGAGAACATTATTCTTAATGGTGGCTGTACACCTCCATGACTACTGAATATTTTTGGAGGTCTTCCTTTGCTAGCACATCTCAGGCAGACCACAGCAACATTTCACTCAGAAAAGACTGTTAAAGACTGTTATGGGTAAGCTTGGTTCACCTATAAAAACACACAACCACACTGGTCTGGGATAATATATTTACATCCTCCAAACATCAGACTGACACATTTGAAGTTCATAGATTCAATATTACTCCATTCTGCTAGGTTCTTAGTATAAAATGTTTGTGGGCCTAGTATGTTCATACAGTGGGCTCCAGAATTATTGGCACCCTTGATGAATATGCAGAAACATACTGTAAACTAAAAAATAATAGTTATTGACAGAAGCAACATGTGCAGTGTGCTTTATTAATGATTATTAATTGTCTAACTTTAAAATAAAACAAACAACAGGTTTCACAATTACCATCACCCTTGGCAAAGATAACATCTCATGAGTCTTTTCCAATCATTTGTGAGAAGGTTGCAGAACACATGTGGAGCAATTCTTGACCATTCCCTCCATACATAACTTTTCAGAATCATCGATATCCTTGGATTTGTTTTTGACGGGATTTAAGTCTGGAGAAATGGCCGTTGCATAAGACGGATGTTGTTTTTGCTTTGTGTGTGGGTTCTGGGGTATGTTTGCAGTCAATGCCTAGCCTCTGACCAAGTCTCAGCTTCTGAGCAGAGACAACCAGGTTTTCTGCCAAACTTTCCTGGGACTTTGTTGAATTAATTGGGCCATTAATCTCAAATAGTGCACCTTCACCACTGGCAGCACAACAATAACCCAACTCCATATTTGACAGTAAGCATGAGGTGCAAGTATACCGTCCTCTTCTGGTATGCATGGCCAAAACGTTCAATTTTGGTCTCATTTGATCATAGCGCTCTCTTCCAGTCATAATTCCAATGAGGTTTGGCAAATTACACATGCTAGGTTTTGTTTATTGTGCCCAGTAAGGGCTGTCTTCCTGCCTCCCTTGCAAAGAGTATGTTGGTATGGAGATGCAATTTCATGGTTCTTTTTGTGACTTAGTGACCCCAAGAGGCAACCAATCTCTGCAATTCTTAAACCGCGATCCCTTGGTTCTTTATGGCCTCCCTCACCTTCTTCCTCACCGTCCGTGGGGACAATGTGCACTTGGGTCGTCTTCCTGGCAAGTTTGTAACCATTCCATGTTTTGCACTTTTTTCCTTTGCACCCATTACCTTGCGACCTCATGAATAAGTAGGTACACAGGTGTTCCTAATAAAGTGCGTGGTGAGTGTAGATTATTATGCGTGTCATTGTATGCAGCCATTTTTTTCATTTTTATCAAGGGTGCCAATAAAGCTGCAGCCCACTGAATCTGCGGTCCTCACACCTGGATCTGGAGACACAGCGAGTCCTTCATGGCCTGGAAAGCTGGCCCTTGGGGATGACTCCCAGCATTACTCTCAACACACAGAAAAAGATGGGTTCGACTGTGGGATCGACTGCAGTCAAGAAGGCTATTTTCGTTATGTTTGTGTAAACCCTGTGATTCGACTGAAAAAAAACTTGGATACATCATAATCTGGACCTACGCATTTTAGCAAAATCTACAGTTGTCCTTCACCAAGCCAGAGTAAACACTACATGAACAGACCAGAGCAGCATTTAGCAATAAAGAGTATTTCTGCTCCGCACTGACCATTGTTTAGCTTTTTTATTATTATTTCATGGATCATGTGATTTTCATCTGTATTTCACTGTGGTGTACCAACCCAAACCTGCCCCTTGTGAAAATAATAACATTTATCCTGGTATAGCATACTACTTCTTGCCCCAGATACCTGTATGAGTAATGAATAAGGAAATACCCTCTTCAGGAGTGTGTGTGCAGGTGGATGAGCGGAGATATTTTTTCAGTACCAGGGTGCTGAGTGTCCCATCACTGCTGGGGGTGTGTAACACACACTTTCACCGTTCCCCTGAACCTCCTTATGTTTCAGAAAGGAGGAGACTCACCTTCCTTGTGTAGCGCAGGAACCCCACGAACGCACGCACGTATGCATGCACGCACGCACGCACGCACGCACCTCTTGAATGGCTTTGTAAGACGCTGCACTATTCTTTCGAGAAAATTCAACCAGCCACAAAAGGCACACTGTAATATTTTTAGTCGCGGCACATTTAATAATAGCTTCCAACACACACATCATTGTGGTAACAGCGCTAGGGGTGTTGTTTTTGGCCGGGGCGGGAGGAAGGAGCTCTGTGCGTGGTTTCCTTCAAAGCTAACTCAGTAAAAACACTGTACCATCACAGTGGGAAACAGCTGGCAAATTGGTCACCGCCATAATAACAGTGTGTGGAGCTCTGGCTTTTTAGGGATATTGTTGACTTGTTCCGTCAGGTGCTCGATGCAGGGACACAGGACACACCAGACCGAACCTAGAGCGGCACGCACGCTGGTGCAGTGATCTGTCTCGCAAGGCAGGTTTTTGGTTTGAGTCCCGGCCGGCCTGATCATCCCAGCGTGAAGTTGGCGTGTCCTCCCCGTGTTTGCACGGGTCTCCTCCCACCCCGCAAGGCATGCATGTGATAGGTTAGGAGTGCGCCTGCTATCGCACTGGCCTTAGAACTGGAGCTGGTTCTGTACAGTGGCTATCCACTGCTCCCAAGTAGCTAGGATAGGTTAAATGCAGAGGACAAATTACTCCACAGGTTTCAATGAAAGTACTTAAAATAATTACTTAAAGTAACTTAAGAATTGGAGCAGATGCATGCTGAACTCTGATAGTTCCCTTACCGTTTGCCTCAAGTCTAATAACGAGGGCCTTTGTATTAAACTGTATGGTGCATTCTTAAATCTGTCTTTCCTCAATGTATCTCGCCGCCCTGCTCCCTTCCTCTACCCAGGAGGCCCCCGCCACCACAGGGGCCCTCTCTTTCCGGTGTTAGCATGTGCTCAGTCACATGTACAGGATAAGAGAGGGCCCACCTTTCTGCACTGAAACCCCAACATTAGTGTGTGCTGGGTCACATGCACGGGATAAGAGAGAGCACACCTTTCTAGACAAACCCCAACGTTAGCGTGTGTGTGCTGAAATGTACAGGATAAGAGAGGGCCCACCTTTCTACACTGAAACCAGTGTTAGCGTGTGCGTGGTCACATGTACAGGATAAGAGAGGGCCCACCTTTCTACACTGAAACCAGTGTTAGCGTGTGCGTGGTCACATGTACAGGATAAGAGAGGGCCCACCTTTCTAGACAAACCCCAACGTTAGCGTGTGTGTGCTCAAATGTACAGGATAAGAGAGGGCCCACCTTTCTACACTGAAACCAGTGTTAGCGTGTGCGTGGTCACATGTACAGGATAAGAGAGGGCCCACCTTTCTACACTGAAACCAGTGTTAGCGTGTGCATGGTCACATGTACAGGATAAGAGAGGGCCCACCTTTCTACACTGAAACCAGTGTTAGCGTGTGCGTGGTCACAGGTACAGGATAAGAGAGGGCCCACCTTTCTACACTGAAACCAGTGTTAGCGTGTGCGTGGTCACATGTATAGGATAAGAGAGGGCCCACCTTTTTGCACTGAAACCCCAGCGTTAGCGTGTGCGTGGTCACATGTACAGGCTAAGAGAGGGCCCAACTTTCTGCACTGAAACCCCAGCGTTAACGTGTGCATGGTCACATGTACAGGCTAAGAGAGGGCCCACCTTTCTGCACTGAAACCCCAGCGTTAGCGTGTGCGTGGTCACATGTACAGGCTAAGAGAGGGCCCACCTTTCTGCACTGAAACCCCAGCGTTAGCGTGTGCATGGTCACATGTACAGGCTAAGAGAGGGCCCACCTTTCTGCACTGAAACCCCAGTGTTAGTGTGTGCATGGTCACATGTACAGGCTAAGAGAGGGCCCACCTTTCTGCACTGAAACCCCAGCGTTAGCGTGTGCATGGTCACATGTACAGGCTAAGAGGGGGCCCACCTTTCTGCACTGAAACCCCAGTGTTAGCGTGTGCGTGGTCACATGTACAGGATAAGAGAAGGGGAACCGTTTCCACACAGTGGACGTCAGCTTCCCAGAACATTTCCTTCACAGCTGCCACACAAAGACACTTCTGTTCCAGGCGGATAAAAATATCACAGGCCCTTCCTCAGGCGTAGCGAGGCACACACATTCACAAACACACCCATGAACACACACACACACACACACACACACACACATATATATATACACACACAGGCCCCATTCATGGCCATTCAGCCCAAGGAAACCTCAGTATGGAGGAGCTCTAGAAGAGGGGATATAGGCGAGACATGGGAAAGAGGAGAAACAGGCAGGAGGTGCTGGAGGGGACGCTTAACCTAACCTAAACTAACGGCCAACATAAACTCAACTTGCACAATAAATAATATGATATCATGGTGACAGCTTTCATCCATTTTACATACAAATGACAAGTCTGGCATTAAAGATCTAGTTTCAAGCCAGCATGCTACCCTCCCAAGAAACAAAAGTGTTATCTTACAGCGCTACAAGAAAGACACAGAATTTGATACAATGTGGTTTTAAGGTTACCTCTACTTAAACCCAAACCGGGCTGTGTCTTTGTTATAATAAGAGGATTAAAGAGGCTACACCAGAGAGGCCTCCCGCTGTGGCCTGAGATAACCTGTACACAGAGACCCATCATCACCCCGGCGTGGGCTACAGACACGCTCAAACATGCAAGTGAGCTGGATACACACAACGCATCTCAGTCTGACCAGCCTCATTTACCGACAGTAGACGCACAAGCATTCCCAAACCCCTCCCACTCCCATTCCAGACATTTTTCACCCTTACTTTCAGAGTTATCCCGGCCTCAGGCTCCCTCTCCGGGGTCCACTCCCGGCTCACACAGCTGAAGGACTGCTATCTTTACGGGCCCGGCGGAAAGAACCAGGCTGACATCCCCCCAGCAAGGGGCAGAAAAGCCGGGTGGTATTCCTCTCCTTGTCCCGGGGGCAAGAGAAGCCGGAATCTCTCCAAAACGGGGCAGAAAAGCAGGGACGTTCTTCCCCAGGTGTAGAAGAAAGGCTGGTATCTCCCTGCTGGTGGGGAAAGGCTGGTAGTTTGGGTTGTGAGGCGGTTTCCTCTGGTTGTGGCAGTTAGTCCCCTTGTTCTCCAGTAAAGAACAGAGCCGGCAGAGGCTTCGCTCCCTACATTCCCCACATTGACTCGCTCCGCTGTGCTCTGAGCAGGGCTGTGGGCTAGACCCCTCCCTCATCCGCTGCAGTGACTCAGATAAACTTCCTGTCGTCATGGCGGCCCGAGCGGGGGCAGGGGAGAGAGAGAGAGAGAGAGAGGGGGTCTGAGGGCCCACAAGCAGCCTGAGAACTCGCTGACCACCCATTTGCGGGAATTGGAGGACGTGATTGGCTGTCTGGCTGCCTGCAAGTCCCGCCCACTGGGAGACGGACAACGGGGCCAGACAGCACTGCCGGGGCCCAGAGCAGAACCCCGGCCGTGCGCACGAAGCACTGATAAGAGCACTCCAGAGGTTATAAACAAAGGAAGCCGCATCTCAGACGGTCTAAATTCAGACCCCACAACTCTTCTGCAGTCACCGAGCCAGAACACCCCCCCACACAAACTTCCTTGGCATTCAGGGAAATATCTTTGTCGAAATATAAACAATATATTCATATAAATAGCTTTATTTATTATCGTTCCGATCACATATCCTGGCCTTTCCCCTCCCTCTGTTTATACACTCCCCTCAGGGTTTACACACTGCGTCATACACGACACTTACTGCGATTACACACTCACTCCGTGCTCACCCTTATCCCAACATCGTTTACACACTCACTCCGTGCTCACCCTTATCCCAACATCGTTTACACACTCACTCCGTGCTCACCCTTATCCCAACATCGTTTACACACTCACTCCTTCCGTTCGGACCACTTGCACGCCCAGGTTTCATACAGTCGCTCGGCTTGCCATCCACTCACAGTCGCTGAGATAGATAGTCGGTGAGCCGACCGAGGCGCAGTCTAATTAACGGATCGCTCTGTCAGTGTATACATATTCACTCAGTCTGTTTGCACACTCACTTGGACACAGTTTGTTTGCACTCTTTCAGAGACTGCATACACAAAGTACACACTCCCTCAGGCAGTCCGTTCAGAAAGCCTCAGTTCAAGGTTCTTACAGCATTTCTAATGCAAAACTCAAGGACTTATCATGGGCCTTCAAGGACTATTTCCAGTTTCCATAGAGCATAAATAATATTTTAAGGACACTTAGTAAAAATGCATGACATTCTCTGAACTGCATGTCCTACCCACTCACTGTAGACAAATTACAGGGATACTGTGTGCTTTGAAGACAGGGCACTGATGTTGTTGAATCCAGCAGAGTTCGGACTGTGTTTATTGCGCAAGATATACAAAGCTACTACACAAAAACGTATAAACCCACAGGAAATTGAAAACTTTCAAGGACGCCATGTGATTTCATATTCTTGGCTGCTCCCCTTTCAAAATCAAACCCTTGAGGTTCTTAACCTGCGGCATCTGTGAGAATCAGGCTGGCTGGTCTCAACTCCAGGGTCTGTGACGCCTGATATGTTAATAGAACAGGGCAGAAAGATGTGATGGGGAGGTTAGGGCCCCAATTTGATTCCTCACATCCATTATTCTCAACACTCATCAGGCATCTGTGGGCCATATAGAAACGTGAGGGACGCAGACTGTGACACTGAGCTTATCTCCTTACAATTAACATTTCGACTGAAAAATTTTCCACCATGTTGTATTTTTGTAAAGTGTTTTCACAGCACACCCAGCTGAGACAGTTTCATATATTTGCATGAAAATTTTAAATATTTTATTCTGACACTTCACAAAAGCCACGAAAAAAATTTGCAATGCAAAATGCATTCATGTACTAAACCAACCAATTCAGCCTTCGTATGCAAAGGTACAAAATGGTAATGATAACTGCTGGTAATATCAACTTTGGGGGCGACATGGCTCAGGCAGTAAGAGCAGTCGTCTGGCAGTCTGAGGGTTGCCAGGTCGATCCCCCACCCGGAGTCGAAGTGTCCCAGAGCAAGACACCTAACCCCCATTTGCTCCTGACGAGCTGGTCGGTGCCTTGCATGGCAGCCAATCGCCGTTGGTGTGTGAGTGTGTGTATGAATGGGTGAATGAGAAGCATCAATTGTACAGCACTTTGGATAAAGGCGCTATATAAATGCCAACCATTTACCATTTAACTTTGCCTCAATTATGGACCAGTTTAAACTGCTTTCAAATCAACATTTTTGACCTACATTCACAAACACATGCTGTATAGACACTTTCACAAGAGAGCTTTCTGTAGGTAGATAAATAGATAGAAACCTTTATTTCGACAGGGAAGAACAACAAGTACTCTAATAACTGTTGGGTTTAGGTTGCATGATACGAAATCCGGTACCTTAAGCTTTTGATCTCATTTAATTGCCATATTTGGAGTCATATTCACTGGCCTTTATCTAGCAGTCAGGAATGAAAGGATACAAACATCAGCTAAAGCACAAAAGCCACCCCCCTCCTGCAGTTCACTTTGCCCTTCCTGTGCAGATCCAAATGTGAAGACCTGTTATGGTTCTGCAGGTAGATGATTACTCCCTGGGAGTAATAGTTTATCAAAGCCTTACAGGTTCTAGTCACGGTGCTGTAGCAGTAAAAAAGGCCAACCGGACGCTGGGATATATAGCCAAAAGTATTGAGCATACATCTAAGGAAGTTATACTAATTTTATGCGATACCTTTGTCAATACCTTTATACAAGGTATTGTATAAAGTTCTGTGTGCAGTTCTGGTGACCGTATTATAAGAAAGATATCGAGGCACTGGAAAAGGTTCAAAGAAGGGCAACCAAATGTATTCCCGGAATAAAAGATAAAAATGACCACGAAAGACTAAAGATGTTTAATCACTTAAGCTTAGTAAAAGTAGATTTAAGTGAGATTTGATTGAGGCTTTTAGATTCATAAAATAGATTAAGAAAGCGAACTACAGGAGATTCTTCAGGGTGAGCTCTGTTGGCAGAACGAGTGGAAAATAACAAAGGATAAATTCCGCACAGGAATTAGGAAGTACTATTTTCACAGAGCGTGTGGTCACTTTGTGGAATAGCTTGGGGCTTTTCAAGACCAGGCTTGATATGGTGCTAGATACAATCTAGTTTCTAGGTAGACTCAGAATTAAGTACAATTCAGTGGTAGGAGAAAGGCGAGCATTGCAGCCTGAATGGTCTCTGAATGGTCTGTTCTCGTCTTTTTGTTATGTTATGACATGATATGTTATGTTAGATGTGTTTGTCCAGTATGGCACTAAATTCTCAAATATAGGCAGCCCATTGAGATTCCATAAATGCAACTTATTTTAAAAAGTATTGTATTGTACAGTATGCACTCTCACAGTCTAACACGGTGGACACCCCCCAATCTGACACACCTGCCCCCACACCAGACAAAGGACAGAGACAGTGAAAGATTGACAGAGAGAGAGGGAGGGACTTACAGTGAAGCTGTTGTTGATATTCTTTGTGCTGGATTCAGCCACACTCGCATCGGTCAGGTCAACTTCATCAAAGATGATTGACTGAAAATAACAAAAGATTACAAATATATGGAACAAAAAAACACAGCAAAGACAATCAAAAGACTGAGGAAACCAATTAGGAGTTTTACCTTTATCAGAACCCGAGAAAGACAAAACAATCGTAAGCTAATTAGCACCAGGGTGCTAGCAGCAGGGCACTACCGCTAGTTACTGTATCTTGGCATTGGCCACTGATAATTTTTCCCCATCAGTATTACTTGCAGGGAGACCTCCTGTCTTAAAGCGATGGGGCACTCCATCACATAATCAAGAAACAGCATCATCGCCTACTCCAAAAGAAACAGTAGACCAAATACTCATAGTTGGCCAGTTATAAATATATTGCAGTCCCAAAATGTCAAATGGGCCGCCTGTAGCGTAGTGGTTAGGGTAAATGACTGGGACCCGCAAGGTCGGTGGTTTGATCCCCGGTGTAGCCACAATAAGATCGGCACAGCCGTTGGGCCCTTGAGCAAGGCCCTTAACCCTGCATTGCTCCAGGGGAGGATTGTCTCCTGCTTAGTCTGATTAACTGTAAGTCGCTCTGGATAAGAGCGTCTGCCAAATGCCAATAATGTAATGTAATGTAAAAATGGAAGTGAATAGTCAAGACTCTGAGTAAACCTGAATCCATCCTCACAAACACCTTGGCCTAAGCACACAGAACTTGGAAGCAGTAAAGTCAATACACACTTTGGCACATTGGATGTGATAAAAGACTCTCTCCACAAACACAAACACACACACACACACACACACACACACACACACACACACAGACACAGACACAGACACAGACACAGACACAGACACAGACAGACACAGACAGACACACACACACACACACACACACACACACACACACACACACACACAGACACACAGACACACAGACACACACACCTTGGCGGTCTGGGCGTAATACAGGGTCCTCCCACGCAGCTTGAAGTAGCGTCTCTTCCAGCGCTGGAATGAGTTGGTCTGCTTCATCAGTTTACCCTCCTTCAGGATTGTCTGCAGGGGGAGACAGAAGCCAATCTAAGCCATTGTAGGAAAAGGCAAGCATTGCCGGGCTGAAAGGCTGGGTCTGGTCATTATATAACGCTATGGACTGAAAACAACCTACTGCCCAACCCAAGTACTGGCCACCATGACTGAATGCTGTACCATGACTAAACACACTACAATAGGCCATTAATGATAGAAAGTTTTGTCAAAATGAAACCTACCGTAAGCTACCAAAAATGTTTCACTTAACTACAGTAGCTGTGCTCTAGCCATGTCTGCAAACAAGGTAGCCCACTAGCTAACTACATTTGTTACAGATATCAAAAGTTATTATGCTAGCTAGACTGACTACCATAGACACTGGACATGTTAGGGGAAAAAAACTATTATCAAATCAGGATGTGTCAGCCTATGCTCAATCATAGGATGCACAGGAGTTGGTATGAGGTATAAGGAGAAATTGTAGCAAGTAAAACTCACAATCAACTGGCAGGTGGAGTCAATGATGACAGTCTTTGCTTAAAATAAACTTCAATGATAAATGCACTGAACGAGTGTCATGTTATGTCTCAATTCCATTCCAAAGCTCTCCTTAAACAGTCAAGGACCACAAGTTACTGATCTCTGCAATAAGGCTTTAGGTTGGTAACAGAGAAATCGGCATATAATATTGTTATGATTGTGCAAGCACTGAAACACTGGCCAACATCAGTGGGATCAGGTTGCGTAGGTCAACAAATTTCATTATTTGGTGCTACTCTGAAGTTTCGGTCACCCTTGAGCTCTTGTGCTTCTGCCTGCTTATGGACACACATCTCTCTCACAAATCAAGACCCACATCGGATAGTTTCTGAATCACATGGAAGCTCCAAACCAGAGCTAAGTGTGCCTCCGTATGTGGCAAGTCACCCTGAGATGCAACTCTGCTGCCCCCTACTGTCGGAAGCTCGCAAGTATGATTTCCTGACCGGTGGCATTCAGCAAGAAATAAAATACCAGCAAGAAGCAAACCGCCAAATGAAAAACCATACAAAGCATACAAACTCTCATTAAAATCTGTGATGTAGCCCAAAAGTGTGTTGAATTGACACAGACTTACCCTAACACAGTCCTCCACTACATGTATAATCAACTCATAGCCAAGGGAGGGAGGCTTTTCACTCAGCAAGGCTATCACACCTCACTGCACAACAGTGACACTTACACTTCATCTGAACCTAGCGTAAATCCTCAAATTGTGTCTGGGATTCTATTTGAAGCCGGGCCTCGGATAATAGCCGGGGGCGTGGTCGATTCGGACAAATAAAGGCTGGCCCCCAAATACAAGCTGGGGTAATATTGCCTAACAGTAGGGCTATCAGTCCATGAGCACTAGAAGAATTGTTTCGATTTAACTCAATGAAATAAAAGAGCTCTTCTTAATATTTTATATTGTTGGTTGGTTTAATACTGTTGCCAATGGAAAGTCGTTGTCCTACACCATGGGTCTCCAACATGTTGCTCTCAAGCTACCAGTCGCTCGCCGCCCCTTTATGAGTAGCTTGCCAAAGGCTGAAGCAGTATACATTTAAACACAATTGTTGCCGCGAGGCATTCCAGCCTACAAATTTAATAAAAAGTAAATCAGGCAAAATTAAAAATTCACTCAATTTAGGCTACGCAATAAGGTTTCCATGTATTTACAGCACAGCGCACGTTCAATAAATGAAATAAAGCGTTTGCCTTGGCTCGCAATAAACAGACAAGTGGAAATCCCAACACCCTTTCAACTACATAAAACTTAACAGTGAACCATCAAATACCCCCCAGATTTCAGTGCCCATCAGTCCCAACATTTAGCAATAGAATCAAACAGTCCAAATGTAAATTAAATCCCAAACCAAAGCGAAAATCTTTTGATAGCCTACCAGTATGCTGCTCACAATAAAACGCACTTTAGGAAAAAAAAGATCCTTAACTTGCTGTTATCTACGCTAATTTGTTATTGTTCATGAAGGCGTGTCTGGCAAGTTGTTATTTTATGTCTGGCAAGTTGTTATTTTATGGATTCTGGACTTGCATGTGATTTATTGTGTTTGAGAATATTTGCAATAAACTAAGTCTGTTAAGACTGACACTATGACTTACCAAACGGTGTTCCTGATTAGCCTACACTAATTGATTTCTGAACGGTTACAGGAAGTGTTGAACAGTGTTGGCCCACTTTAAGTGTAGCCTTTTACTTTATTTCTAAGAATAAAGCCTAATAACAACAGAACAACAGAAGCCTAATAAGAAATAAAGGCCTGCCTCGAACATAAGCCTGCCCCAAATAAAGGCCTGTGCTTTGTGCAGCCTAAGTAAATAAAAGACCCCGGCCACAATTTGAGGATTTACGGTATGTCTGCTTGTGCCAGGCTTGCAAGTTCCGCAGTCTTCTGACTGGACCAATTACTGGCCTAAAAAGGTGTTTGCATCTTCTCAAACTGATAGATGACATTGCAACAATGGGATGGACTTACAATTACAATTAGGATGTCAAAATTGGGGGTTAAAGAGAAAAAAGGAATAATATGTTGCCAATTTCAGCAATATCCCATAAAAATGAATGCTGGCCCATCAAAGCCTACATAATTGGATTAATTACTAAGCATAATCAACGCAGATAACCATATGCTGGATTTACTCAGCAGTTCACCATTCAGGCTCTTAATAATCAAACTCCTCCAATTTTGCTGAGACTTTGTGTAAATATTCTGTATATATTCAATGAATAACATCCAAATCCTTTGGATTTGTCATTCTAGAGATATTGGGTGGTGGTACCAAAAAGGTCACTTGCGAGTGGAAATTCTTATGCGTGTCGATTGTGGAGCATCATAACTTTGGAAACCTGAAAACGTGTACTCTGAAAGAATTTTCTGTGTACATTTTTACTGCTTAAAAAAGTAGTTATGGTCATTCTTCATCAATGCTAAATTGTGGCACTTGCTGTTTTTTTATATTTTTTAATTTTTTAATATATATTTTATGGCTTACTACATCAGCATACAGCACCATTGATGTATGATATATAAAATAAAAAAAGAAGATATTTCACAAACCATTTTCTAAACAACTTCTGTACTGAATAAACATTTGCAATTTATTTGTAGCTTTTTTCAAACCTGCATTTTAATGGATTTCTCATGTGACTTGTGTATTTGTTCCTGTAAATTGAGGTCCTATTTCAACCAATCAAAACATGCAAATGCATGACAGTAGCAAATACATTCTTTGTACACAAGTAGGCCTATTATACCTTTTGTAGTACTCAAAGTTTAATTTTGATCGTTAACTGTCTACCTTACCAACTATTGGAATATCTAACACTATTAGGACAACTTTGGCACTGTATAATTTTTTAATTTGCTATATCAGTCAAATTATCCTCACATCAGGCTCATAGATACACTCGCTCCCATGCAAATGTAGCATTTTTCATTTCATTTTCATTTAAAATGCATAAATTCAGAAGACTGGCAGTGGTCCCAAAGTCACTATCTCTGACAGATATTTGTCATACTCAGCAATATGATTTAGACTGCCACAGTACCACATTTGGCATTACTGTCTTTCAATACAATTGACTTAATGCAGTGATAAGCAGTGATGTAAAACTTGAAACCAGAATATCAAGAATATTTTGCAAGCAGCATTATTTACATATCTGAAAGGCGTACACCATACACTTCCGTGCAAGTGGACATATTTGACACATATAATAAAATAGGTTTATATATATATATATATATATATATATATATATATATATATATCTTGCAAATAAGTATCACATCACTCAATTCCTGTCCTTACCTTTTAAAGTTCCTATAGGCTACTCGTTTTATGCCAACCAAGGAGGGCAGAATTTAAAGTCTCAATAAATGCTGCGTGCCTTAGAAAGCCAACCTCCTCTGTTTACGGAACAGGTGGTCTTTCAGGTCAAACATTTGCGGTCAAACCGACAGAACAGTACAAATCTAAAGACATTAGGTCAGCTGGTGCCTGGATTATTATTAAACCCCTCGTCGAAAACATCTGGATTATAGAAACCACTGAATGTCAGAAACGTCAGTACTAGGAGCAACATTTTACAGAAACATTGTGCCTGTCCCGTTTAAACACAAAAGGAGTAGAATCATCTTGCCTAACGTTATGTGTTTAGCTGTCGCGCCACCGATTAACACCTGTTACTGTTGATCAACAAAGATTTGGACACCGCTATCTTTCTAAAGTAATATACAGCACAGAACAACTCGTCTTTCGAGATCAAATAACGTTAAAATAAATCTTGTCGACAGACACAATGTTAAACTAATGTATACTCCAGACTATGTACACATTGCACCAATTTACACCAAAACATCGAAAATAAAATTACTAACCTATGCCCTCATTAATGTGATTCCATTCGACACGTAGTGTTAACTAGGCTACAGACACCGTTTGCTAGCTAACTTCAGATGCAAGTTAGCTAACGTTATAACCAGCCAGTTTGTTACACTCCGTATAAATCAGAAATACGGTTAGCAAATAGTGGTGCTTAAAATATTAAGTTACCTGACCAGCAAGGTAACTATTAAGTAACTTACACAGACAATTAAATTACGTGATTCGCATTGTAAGTTACGTTCCCAAGAAAAAAAAATTGTATAATAACTTTGCTTGCTAGCGAAATCTTTTTACGGAATACTACATCACAAGCAGGTTATTAGCGCAATATAAAACAAACAAACAAAATAAAATTAAAATAAAATAAAATAAAATGTAACTAAACGAGCTTACGATCTGTTCATCAATTCTGGGCAAATGATCATATTAGCTAACCGTTAATACACACCCCCATGCAAAACCGTTAGAATACCTCACTGCTGCCAAGAACTAAAGCATTGCTTTTCACGTCTTAAGTCTAGGCATGTCTGACAGGAGACCGGATACATAACAAAACCAAGCCCGAGGCATCTTGCCGGCCTAGCAGAGACGCTAGCTAGCATTTCAGCTAGCTACGGTATTTGCAATTGCGGCAGCGTTTCTTTACTGTTCTTTTTAAAGCCGCTACCTTGCTTCGGATCTGGCCAGAAGTTGATACTTTCCGGATTAATTTCTGTGGAGACCCCGGTTCTTGCTCTGGTTCGCTATCAGAAGATTCGTCCAGGCATCTGCCCGCAGCCTCTACACCGGCCGCCACCGCCATCCCGACAGAATCACCCTGGTGATAAGTATTGTATATCACGGAGTTGGCGCCCCCAAGAGGCGAATACATTCAAACGCTTATTTGCTCACTACCGCCATAGTGGACATCGTTGAAATAATCGGGATTCGTTCCTTCAGCCACATGGAAAGGTCGCAGGTGAATTAAGTATGAAACTCATATATCAGTGAATGGCAGGCTACTGTATAATTTATCTGAAATGCGAATTTAAGAAATTTCATATCCACTTTATGTTCACTCAACAATTTTGATGTCAATGAAACGATAGCACATTTTAGCATTGTAGCCTACCATTGCCTGTGAGAGCTCTGAGGTGAACAATCCAGGTTCAGAAAGTAAATGTTATTTGTTTATTATGAAAGTACATTTTTAAAATTAAATTATAAAAGTAAATAGTCAGGAGGTAGAACTAATGAGTGAAATCAGCCCATTGGCAAGGAGAAAAAAGTGCCAGGACTTTTACTTTAGGACACATGTTCCTGCAGATTTTGTGAAAGCAGCATGAAATTAACATGCAGACCGATAACGCTTGAGTGGTACTTAAAAACGAATCTGATTTGATTTGTTTTATTTTAACGCTGTAAAAGAGGGATCACAAATGAATTACAGAATTCACTCATAGTTTTGCACCCACAAATTGTGCATAACGTAGGGAACTGTGTAGCCTATTACATGGCTACAAAGTAAACAAATAAACCTATTGTTTTAAAGAGTAATATGATGTAATATATTTTAATATGTACACAAAACAGACAGGTTATAGCTATGCTGCAGTAATGTAGTAATGTACCGTTAACATTCGAACAAACATGACTGGCCCTTTATTTCTGTTACTGCTATACGTCTTTCAATGTACTCCTCAAGTGGGATAGTAATAGTGACAATATACATTACGTATACCACTAGAGTATGCGTCAAGTAGCTAAAAGCTAAACATCTATTCATTCGTTTCTAGTAATAATAATGACAAAAATATCAATGTAACAAACGTAGTATATTAATGGTAGACCTTGTAGTCTTGTAGTACTTGGAAGTTGTAAATTCTCCATTAGACAATATAAACTGTGTTAATGAAATTATCTTATTAATATGTGATGCCAGGGACTGTTTTGCCTGTTGGTTAGAAATGTATCCATTGCCATTGTTTGATATTATCTAAGAAAATATAATCGAAAGAGTAAACTATGTAGTCCATAAGTCCATGAATGAATGGTCAAACACCATCCTTACAAAAAATTCAATGGTGAAGACCTCAAGCTTGAATTCAAGGAATTAGTAATATTCTGATTGACAGAATGCAAATAATTAAATGGGACAAGGATGAGTAAGAGCAGTCGTGAAATGTATTTAAGTGGGGTGTGTTTGCTTATCTTCTGGAAATGAGGGCAGTTATTGGGTGTAGGCATTAAGGTTACATTATCTCTTTGTGCCTAGACCTTGTTTTAGCATCTCCAGTTTCCATTTTGTGTTTGATATATTATGGAGACTATGTGAATGAAGTGATCTCTGGTTCCATAGCCTGAGGTGACTCTGGTCCCAGATCTCACAGCCCCCACCCTCCAACCACCAACCCCAAAGGGCACCATCCCAGGTGTAACATCTGCCCTTATTCTCCTCAGTATGTGGAAAGTACAACAAGTCCAGAGATCCCTCTATAGGGGCTTGATTGTTTCCAAAATGTCCTCCCAGCTCAAGGAGTACTAAGCGTTCAAACCCACCTTCCAGGCCCACCATCAGTCCTGACGCTATTTTAAGCCCTGGTGCCAGATTGACTGGAATATTAAAGATGTTTCTCAGTGTGTTACCACCCTTTTCCCTGAAAAGCGAAACTTCAGTGTCTAATATACATTTAAACAAACAGTACACGTTAGGTTGAATAATTAATGGTGATTAAGGCATAGAGAGAAAAAAGATCAACTTCTCTCTCTCTTTTCAATTCTCAGACAATATTATGCCCAAGATTCATTGGGTTGAAATACCTCTTTTGAAATGGAAAGGAAATGCCCCATCAGAGACCTGCCCCCACAAAATGACCATAACCAGGCCACATAGCCTTTCTTTTCCCAGAACATAGAAATAAACCACCTGACTCCATTGAATATGGTCAGGTGTCAGCTTGGGAGTCTGGGAGTGTAGTTGGAGGTGTCATAGTTCTGCAACACCATGAACCCAAACATGAGAGTTTTTTCCCCCTTCAGTCTATTATGGTTTTTGTTGGAGGTGTTGGTGAGGTCATTATACACATGTATGGGAAATACATAGTCTATGTTTCCTGACATTACACAAAAGGCTTTTATTCTTCTTCAGTGTGTCTTTGTGAGAATAGCAGAGAAGGTGGAGTCACACTGTATCACACATGTATAAATTAAACATTTCCTGGTAACTGGTGTTCATTCCATCTCATTTTGACGAAGATGACTCCAAGCTCTACAGGATCGGTAAGTGTGATGACCAGTATCTGGCATAGAGTGGTCAATGATGCCCAGATATATCTGTCTCATGGTGTGTCCAGGTGGGTTAGCAGACTGCGTATAACTGGGACAAAGGATTGTATGTAGGCACATTTTTAAAAAGTATAGGTGTCTATTCAAAGCATCTGTGTGTTATATGTAATTATTCAATTAATAATAATAATAATAATAATAATAATAATAATAATAATAATGGTGTAACAGTACTGTCCTATGCATAACACAATGCTAAATACATCCACTGATAAAATTGCCTTCATGCATGATTACATTGATGCTTAGGCAACTTTTAACAAAATGTCAATAACATAAATTGTATTGTGCAGAATCTTACTATTAAACTCAAACACTTACAATACAGTCTATTATGATGGCAGTTAAAAGCATAACCCCTGTGAGCATACATATACAGATTACCGTCAGAACTTTTATTCCCACCACTGACTGTAAGTTAGGTATAAAAATTTTGTCTGGAATCATTGCTCATTGTGTGACAGACTTATTTAATAATGACGGAAAGTGGAATGACTTAATATGTAGGGAGCATTTCCTGTGTATTCCCCAGAAAGACATTCCGTTTGGTTGCATGTATCATTGTTACATTTACTTTTTTTTTTTTGTTACTTTATAGTGTGTCTGAAGTGTAATCAGTCAATCTTCCTCTTGAGACCCGGACAATGACAAACAATGCAGTACTAAAAGATATATGTATCGTTTTTTTTCTTCTGTTTTTCGTATTTTTTTTTTTTTGATTGAATGTCCCTTGTAGTGTAGGTTTCAGCACAGTAGTTTACATGGTTCTTGTGATTAAGACCAGATTCTTACCCCCTAATTGTTGGGTTTTAGGAGAATATTTTGTCTCTGGTTTCTGGTGTAATGCATTCTGGCTGTCCCTTACCTTTCTGTTGTCATGTATCTGAACATATGCGCTGATGCTTCTGGTTACTTGTGCTAGAGACATGGCATCCAAATGTGTGAAACAAAATGCCCCTGTAGTGGGAGGCATAAGAACTTTGGTACTTTCAAGATAAAAAATAACAGTTAAAACTTCTCTGTATAAAGCAGGCATAGTATTTGTTTTCTTTCATCCTTTACAAATAATAAACATATCAATAATTATTATTTTAATTATGGAACATAATTACATACGTAGTGTTTGTGTACCCTAACCCCCCCCCCCCCCCCCTCCCGTTCTGTCTCCAGATGATGTGGACCCCATTCGGGCTGGTGCTTTGGATCTCTGGATTTGCAGCGACTATGGCAATGTCTGATCCAATGGGAAACTATTCTTTGGACATGATGTCTGCTCCGCACCCAATCATGAATGATGATGACAAGTCGTACTGTGAAATGCTGCTGTCGGGGCCAGAGCCACCACCCATAGAAAGTCTGCCCTGGTTCTGCATCTGCTCCCACTGCAAAGGCACAGTCGGACCCAAGGGCGAGCATGGGGACAAGGGTCCGCCAGGTACATATTCCTCCTTCCCCTGTGGCTAACATTAAGTGGCCATCCTGAGAGATTGCAATTCTGTTCAACATACTGCTGTTCTGACAATATATCATGAAATATAGGGATATAGCATTAAGTCTGGTATGGTTGGCACTCCTTGGAAAGCCTCTATTAGGATGACTTGCTACTTGCAGCTTGCATTAATACATTTTTACCAGTCTGGTCTTTGCCAGGCAGTGGCTGGTAGTAGAAATGAGCAGTCTTGAGAATCCTCCCATTACTCATTCTCTCTCCCTCTCGCTCTCCTTTTTCAGGATGTCCAGGCAGCCCAGGCAGAAGGGGCCAAACCGGGTTCCATGGACCTCCAGGATTCCAGGGTCGACCAGGCCTCAAGGGTAAGAGCACTACACCCATACTAACACAACCCAATGACCCAGCGACTGAACAACACAACCTGTCAATATTAGATTTAACTTTACCCTATTCTACAACAGAAAAGACCAAAACACACTCTCAAAATCCCTATTCCAATCTCAACATTGGCATGTGTGACCGTTTATTTCCTCCCAGGACAGAAAGGCGATGTAGGAATGAGGGGAGGACTTGGGCCAATGGGCTCGACGGGGGCGAAGGGCGATCCCGGCTTGAAGGGTGAGTCCTTTGAGGCCGGAGAAAAGGCATCTCTGCACGCGAGGCATTTGTGCTGCCAGCGCCCGCTCACCTCTGCATTCTGTTCGCAGGGGAGAAGGGGACCCAGGGTCTGGAGGGACACATCGGGTTACAGGGGCCCCCGGGCGAAGCGGGGGAGTGCAAAGAGCCGTGCGTGTCTGAGAAGGGTCCCCCAGGTTCGCCAGGGCTGCCTGGATACACAGGACCAAGAGGACTGCCGGGGGTCCCAGGAGGTTCTGGGGTCAAGGGCCTGAAGGGAGACACAGGTGAAATGGGTCCTGTAGGCAGGCCAGGGTCAGATGGTGAGAAAGGGGAGCAGGGAGTGGAGGGGGCATGTAACTGCCAGGATGGAGTAGATGGTGAAGATGGGACACAGGGACCCCCAGGTCCTCAGGGGGACCAGGGGGATGCAGGCCTTCCGGGTGTGAAAGGAGACACTGGAGAGAAGGGGGATATGGGAGAGATGGGTATGATGGGAATGCCAGGGCCTTGTTCTCCTGCCATCCAATCATCCTTCTCTGCACTCCTGTACGAAAATTACCCTGCCCCTCGCCGCCCAGTGCCCTTCCAAAATATCGTCTACAACAGACAAGGACACTTTAACCCTGAAGGTACCTATACTGCCCCTGTCAATGGTACATATGTTTTCAGCTACAACGTAGTTGCCTACGGCAAGGTGCTCAAGACGGGGCTGTTCCATAACTACACTCCTGTAGTGAAGAGCACTGTGGTCCCTAACCTCGGAACCGTCTCACAGCAGGTAGTGCTGCATCTGGGCACTGGTGATATGGTCTGGATGCAGGTGAAGAGCTACACCACCAACGGCATGTTCTCCAGCAACGAGCACAGCAGTTCTTTCAGCGGCTTTCTGCTCCACCCCGACACCTGTGGCATGCCAATGCTCCGAATGTTCCCAGAACCCCTCCCTACACAAGAATACGCCTGGGGTGACGAAGATGAAACCACACCCACACCCACCCTCACACCTTAAGTGTTCAGTCTAATCAACTTTCCGACTAAACCGCCAAACACTTCTCCTGTGTATCATGGGCTCCTCCCCTCTCCTGCTCCCTCACGGCTGTGATTTATATTCTGATTTACTCAGTCACCTCTGCAATTAAACTTCTGTACTCAACTAATGACACAGGGAGAGTGAACATACATGCCCTACCATTATTTCCCTTGTCTTGTTGTGAAAGTGATATCTACATTTACTTCCTGAATAGACATACCATAATAGATTTCCGGCTGGTTTTCATTGGAAAATGCCAGGATCAGGATCACTGGTATTTGGACATCATAGATTATATCAAAAGCCATATTATAACCTTTTGAAGAGTAGGTTTTTTTTCTTTTTTTTTCTTCAAAAGTCAGTGTTCTAGAACTGACCAATTACAAGTAGTGATTGTTACATCAGCATTAGGATGTTCAGTGATGAACATTATAATCACCTATTTGTGATCTAGCACCTTAACCCTTAGAGGTGTTGGTTTTTTGGAATGTTTTTTCAAAATTCTAAGTCGGTATTCAAGAACTCCATCTATTCTAATCTCCTATTTGTGATGCTACACCTTAAAAAGTGAAGTTAAAGAGGCATGCCTGGGTTGCAGGTTACTGCTAAATGTGCCAGACGGAGGCACATTTAGCTTAGACTCAGGGGGGTGGGTTCTTCAATCAGATGGTTGTGTGAAAGTGACAGGGTGGGACGACGTGGTGAAAGGACAAACGCGATGTCTACAAAAGGTTGAACTTCCTGTAACTTCCTTCCTCTATCACAGAGCCAGAATTATACTACCGCATAAGACCCACTGCACAGGGAATTGTGGGTTTATTTTTATCTATTGTATTTTATTGTATGTTTCCTCTGTATGTTGTTTATCCTTTCTAAAAAAACCACTCAAATAAAAGGTTAAAACCAAGACTCCACGTTCACCCCCACGCACCCTGCTGCCCTGGCCTCGTCATGTCCACAGAGACGTCCGCAATACACCTCCTTTTACTTATTCACGCCCAGTCATTAGAGGGGAACATTCTAGGACTTTATTTATAATAGCATAATTAGAACCATACAAAGCCAACAGCATTCTTTTCCGTTTGCATTTACACTGCCGCTGACAAAGTCTAAACACGAGACAAATCTCTGAGCAAAGGTGTGTTAAGCGGGAAACGGTGGAGCGGAAGCCCGACCGGCTCCCCTAGGAAACAGATCTACACAATCTAAACAGATCTTCTGTTGCCATTACCTACATTCCCCAATCCATCTACGTCGCCATGTCCGACTCTGGCCCCTGTGGGCCTGCCGTTGTGACAGCAGTGGCCTTAAGGGGGCGCTGTCAGCGTTGCTATTAAAGATGACATGGCTGGCTCCGCTGCGCCTTCATGTCATCACGACACCTCCGCCGGGGAAACGTTGTCCTCCTCCTCGTCGTCCCCGATCATCCCTTTCAGGTAGGTACGCTTGAACTCCTCAAACACCAGCTCGTCCTCCATCTCACTGTCACGTCCAGGGGAACGGACACGGACAAACAGGGGCTAACGTCAGTCTCGCACGCAAGAGCGCTCAGTTCCTGTCAGAGATCTCATTTAATCATTTATTTTCTGATGGCACAAACGTTTATCAGAAGAAGAAGGTGTGATAGATAAATAAGGAGTCATATTAATTGTAAATGAGATCAGTGAGAACCATCAGGTTTACTGTAGTGTACCTTCAAATAATTAATCCTGTATTACATGCGGACCAATGGGGATAATCACAATCTCACACTGACTAACAGACAACAGGGTAATATCTCACTGAGTAACTCAGACAGCTGGGGGTAATCACACACTGAGTAACTCAGACAGCTGGGGGTAATCTCACACTGAGTAACACAGACAGATGAGGATAAAATCACACTGAGTAACTCAGACAGCTGGGGGTAATCACACACTGAGTAACACAGACAGATGAGGATAAAATCACACTGAGTAACTCAGACAGATGGGGGTAATCACACACTGAGTAACACAGACAGCTGGGGGTAATCTCACACTGAGTAACTCAGACAGCTGGGGGTAATCTCACACTGAGTAACTCAGACAGCTGGGGGTAATCACACGCTAATACAAACAGACAGACCTCATCAATAAGTATAAGGATTAAGAGACTTACCTGTCTTTGACTGGAGTATGCAAAAGGAAGGCAACATGCAAAAACATGTTCAAATGTGTGAGTAAACATGCAAATAGTATTACACCAAACAATTCAAATAAAAAATGGCAATACTATCTCAAACTGGGCCAAACCAGACTAATACAATGTGTGTATTCTAATAATTCTATTAACACTTCAAATCTAATCTATACTGAAAGTGGTAGGTGTATTATCTGGTGGATGCAATTCTTTTTCATTTATGTTCATTCTGCATGATTTTATGTCATTTGGGCGGAATGGATGCACTTTACCTGCATCCGGTTTGGGGTGCATCAGCTGGAATGGCACCTCAACACCAACCTCACTGAAACAGAGACGAACGGGAGATCACTATGACTGAGAGACTGAAGCACTGTGAGCAATGGACCATCTACATGCCAGGAATATATAGAGTAAGACTAGTGAAACTTTCTAAGGGAGAATCTAACTGATACTTATGAGACAGCGAGTGTCTGACAGCCTCACTGGAACTGAGACTGACTCTGGCTCAGTGAGAATGACAGTTGGATTCATGGCACAGTCCTGACAGGGGAAACTGAATACAAAACTAAAAGTGACAAAACAAGTCTTACCTGGATCCAATCATCCTGTAAAATAAAAATGATGTGAGGATTAGATGTGAAGTCAGATTCTAAATCAGAATATCTTTCTATCTCAAGTGAAAGATCTCTCTATCTCTTTCTATCTCTCTTTCACACACACACACACACACACACACACACACACACACACACACACACACACACACACACACACACACACACACACACACACACACACACACACACACACACACACACACACACACACACACACACACTGACCCGCCAACAGTGAGCTTCACCACAACTCGGTACGACACCAGGATACCAAGCACCTCTTTCAGGACACCCTCCTTCACCCTGTAACGCAGAGAGTGTGTCGGCACCACGATCATTAAAAACCTACTACTGTGTTCAGCAAAAACTCCTTTAATCCAGCCAAAGACGGCAGGTTACAGCACTCCCAAACAGTGTATCTGTATTTAAAGACCATGATGCGTGCGGGAAGCACTATGACATCACAGTGACTCACAGGCTCGAGGAGGCCAGGTTGGTGTCCTCGTGTTTCAGCTTCCCATCCAGAACAATACCGCGCCTCTCGCGGTTATTCGCCAGCAGTGGAAGGAGGGTGTAGACCTTCTTCAGGCTGGTGGAGGGGGCCACTGAATCGCTGGAGCAACAGAGAACTTGTGTTAGTCCACCACAAAAAGCTCTGTTACAGCTGCCTATATGCTGGGGTGAATCAAACTGAAATTAATAAAATATAACAAGTTGATTTATTAATAAAAATGTACAGGGCGGTCGTGTGAAACGTATATACTCACGAGGTGTCCTCAATAGCCACAGGTTTCATATACTTATCATTGCAATACAGCACCACATTGGCTATCTGCTCCACTGAGGACAAAAAGAGGCATGAAGAGATAGGTGAGTTTCCTCTACACCTGAGGAGACGGGTCAGTTTCGCTTTGAGTCACACCTCCTTACCTGAAACAGAAATGGCCTTCACGGTTTTGCTGGAGCTGTTTGTGATGTTCACAAAAACATTGATGGGCTCTCCGTGGTAATAAGTCTGCAGAGTAAACAGATAACTGTGAGCGACAGTCCTCTTTCTCTACTACCAGAAACAATACGACTCAGTTCTGGGGCTCATTCTTAGTGGTGACTGAATGCTCACCTGCTTTTCCAGGCTGACCTCCACGTGTAAGGGTTTGTCAGACAGGACAAACTCACGCGTGGTCTCATTGCAGGGGGCTGGTCCATCTTGCTCAGGTGCATACTGCACTTTGCGAATTGCCAGACGCACAGAGCTCCTGTTGGGGGTCGGGGTTAGGGTTAGGAGGGGGCAATTATCACCTCTGGTTTTAGACACAGAGTGAACGCAGTTAGACTCACCGTTTATGGATCTTCTCATCCTGGCTCTCAGCAACAAAAGCCTTCACTTCAAACTCCACAGCACAGTGCTACCAACAAAACAGGAGATAGCATTTTATACATGATGCAAATTCCAAAATAATGAGCACAAATTAACATAGAGTGATAAGAGAGGAGCAGAGAGTAAGTACAATATGGAGAGGGCTACATTGTGCAGATACATAGATGGTTGGGTAAAGGGGGGATGAGAAAGGAGAATAGAATGAGAGTGAGAGAGAACAGCAAATGAACAGCGCTCTCACCTTTCCAACGTCTGTTGGAAGAGGCTGCAGAGCCACAGAGCATGGCAGGTTGTCTGGGAACTGAGAGACACACAGAGCACAGACTTTACACACAATTCACACAAATAACCCACTGTACAACCCACCCACTTTAATGCAATAGCCCACTCCACAACCCACCCACATGAATGTAATAACCCACTACACAACCCACCTACTTTAATGTAATAACGCACTCTGTGCACAGCCCACCCACTTTCATGTAATAACTCACTCCACAACCCACCCACAATAGCCTATCATACACGCCAGTACAGGCACAGCACACCTGCTTAAAGAACGCACACACAGTAGCTTTATTCAAATGCACCCATCACAGTTTTTGGCGTGAACTGAAAGGTCGCGCTGATGAGAAGCGCTGTCGCCCACGGCGGTCCCCTAACCTCGAAGAAGAAGGGGTACGCATTGATCCCCAGCTTGTGCAGCAGCCTCTCCTGCATCTTGGTGTGCATGCTCCTCTCTCTGTCCTGCAGAGGGGGGTACACCTGGCGGGTGGACAGGAAGATGTCCCTGCGGAACGCCACGCCCAACACGTCCATGTCATCTCGGCCATAACGGAATGTGCAGGAGAGCATGATGTACACTAGGGGGCGACAAAGGCTTTTATTTTCAATGAAAATTCTTATTTCTCAGCAGCTACCCGCATAGAAACATTACATTTTGTACTTGCAAAGTGGACCTAATATATTGACTGTTGAAAGATTTTTTTGCTTAGCAGAAACTCTCATCCAATGTGAATTATACAGGTAAATGTGTGTACATCTGTTTTACAGGTGAATGTTTCACTGAGGAACAGTTGATGAAAGATAATACCTTTTTTCCCTTTCAGTTGTTCGGGATCGACCAGAATGACACCATCTTGCGGATAAAGGAAAAGTATTGATTAGAACAGCTTGTGAAAATTCCGTACACCCACACACACACATGCTGCATACACACGTATTAGCACGTGCGCGCCCACACACACACACACACACGCACACGCACACGCACACGCACACGCACACGCACACGCACACGCACACGCACACGCACACGCATGACTCATTGTTCAGTTTGCCATTATTGAGATGAGAGGATTTATCTCTAATTCGAGTCTAAGACTAATTCGATGATTCTGTTGGACTCACCCACTGGGTCCACCAAGTCCACATGATCCACAAAATCCCTCCTCCCCATGTACATCCCCACCTGACCCAAGAGAAACATTGTTACCCAACAAAGCCCCTTTCCACCAAACAAAGCATCGTTACCCAACAAGCCCCTTTCCACCAAACAGGGCTACAGGACAGAGCAGGAGCTTCTAATTACATCATTTTATTGACACAGTTACTACCAGGGCCAGCTATCCAACCATATTAACAGCACATTTATACTTAACCACGGCTTCAGAGAGACAACTGGGAACAGTTCTATATTATATAGCAACCATTCGAGGGAAATAATATCATCAAGTTATGGTATGGTTTGTATGAAGTTACAGTGGTAAGTATGACATTACTGCTGTGAAGTGCATGTGCAACATTAAGGCATGCGCCGTACAAAGGTGCCTATGATGCAATAAAGCACGGGAGCCGCTATTCTACATTGACAAGACGAGTATTAGACTCACCGACTTGTCACGAGAGAACTTCTTGAAGACAACATGTTTGGGGCTCATGGTGACTGTTATAATCTCCTTACAACCTGAAGGACAAAAAGTGGCATCAGTCTAGCCCTAAGTCCTCTACCTCCACCCCACCCCACACCTATGCTTCAAGAACTCCACCTCCACCCCACCCCAGGCCTAAGTCCTCCACCTCACCCAACCCCAATGCTTCAAGTCCTCCACCTACACCCCACCCAACCCCAATGCTTCAAATACTCCATCTCCACCCCACCCCAAACAGTCCATACTGTCCAGAGATGAGAAGTGCTTCCACTGAACTGAAACCTTCTCGATGGAGTCAACACTCAACGGTCACCATCATTCCATCCCAAAGACGCAGAGACCCATTTATTACCCCAAGAACCAAGCATCCCCTACTACCATCTAACCAACCCTGCAGCTAAGCAGTACTGACTGCCCCCCACTGTCCCACCCCAACACTAAAGTGGGCAGTGGTCATGGACTGACCTGAATCGGCCGCTGTATCGAGCTTATCTGGATCCCGCGGAAGTGTGGAGTCGCGTCCCCCGAGACGGTATTTGTACCCCCGCGTGATCAGGTCCGTCCAAATCCACTCCCACGCCCGCCCGCCTCCGGCTAAAGACGGAGTGGATTGGGCCGATTCCACCCTGTCAGCGCGATTACACCCCGAGCCCAGGCACGAGGCTCTAATCCCTCTGCCCGGTGGTGCGGGAGACACACACACACCGACCGGAGAGGACACCTGCAGACACATCCATCACACACACCCTGGCCCGGCGTTTTGGGATGGGTGGGTACGACTGCAGGCTCGCGGTACATTAGTCACTCTGATAGGGAAGAGCAGTGTCGACGAGTATTGTTTACCATGAGGTAAGGTGAACATGCTGTCATCTTACATCACAGGACAGCGTGGGCAGAGGCTGTAATCCCGGGTGGTTTGTGTCAGCAGTCTTGGCGCTACGCTCAGCAGAGCCATTAGGAGATTACCTTCAGGAGGGGAAATTAATCATGATCTGCGCTAGCACTGAGCATCACGCATACACTGCCAGATGAGAACAGATCCAGCAGGGTGAAAGACAGGTCACACATACCTCATATGGACCCTGGGTCAGTACGGAATACAAAATTTGGAGATAATATTAAGTGAGATGCAACGTAAGGATTGGTGAATGATGCAGTGGAAGATTAGCAAATATGAAACATTTTCGATTTATTGCCAGGACTTCATAATGCGAAAAGGGTAAAGAACTGCTGGTTAAAACTGAATGATACACAGAAAGTAATCACCCCTTACCCCCCCCTGCCACCAGAATAACAAATGAAAGTCAGTTGCAGGACTCATGTTGAAACTCATATTCAGGTGACAGACGTAGAAGTCTCTAAAACTGAGACTGAAAATTATAATTCCCAGTGAGACATGAAGACATCTTGAGATGTTCTCATGAGTGACACCCTAAACAGGTGCACACAGCTACGGCCCTGTTGTGGTTACGGCCAGGGGGTAAATTTAAGCTCCACCTCTCCAATTCAAAACTGCACTCTGACAGGCTCCTTCAAAAGTCCAATATTACAGCCCTCCTCAGCGGCCTGTTCACAGGTCTGTGTGAGTGACAGACCGGCAATCCATCACTAAGCAAGCTAATGTTAATGCATCAATCCACAACATGGTTGAATGCTAAAACAGGAAAGAAGTTGTCGACGAAACCAGAAAGTGGAATGGAGCAAAATCCAACATGGCTCATGAAATCTAAATAAATCGGACAGGCATAAGCTGACATCCAATCAGTTTTATGGAGAGGCATAACAGCAGTAGTTAAGCAGCCAGCCATTAGCTAACACACAGGTCCAACGGATTACTTTCAAGCCATCTTTAGCATATTCCCAAGAGTTTCACTGTTCTCGTCCACAAAGAGTTCTATGGAGGCTAGGGCTTTTTCCGGAATAGTTTGGTTGTTCGGCAATCACTTTTTGTAAGCAAGTATTCCAAGGCATTTACAGTAGGGGAGATGGAATAGTTGTAACACTTTTTTTTGCACTGCCACACAAAAGCCATTGAAGGTAAACTGCTGATTTGTCTACATTCCCTTCTTAAATCGGACTGCCAACCAATTTAGAGTATAAAACTAAACCAAATAGTTAATATAATGCACAATTAATGTTAGATTGGTCTTGGATCATGAGGGTCAAAGAAGTGAGAGGCAGTAAAGCAGGCCCTCATGAGGCTGAAATTAGAATTAGAATTAAGAGACAGCTGAAACATCAGATGAGTAAAAAAACCAACTGTTAGTGAACAAGAACCCGCTGACTCCGCAAAACCCATTCAGACACAGGAAATCAAACGAAACAATCCGATATGTATTCTTTATAGAGTGCATACAATTCACATACAATATATTCATTTACAGTGCCAGTCTGATTGCAGCACAGAACATGATGGGCAGCTCACAGGTCATGTGACCTAGCCCCATTCCCGTCCCCGTCGTGCTTCCGAAGGGGCAGGAGAAAGCAGAGGAATAATGCAGAAGAGCCCGAGGCCATCAGCCAGAGAGACACCTGTCCACCTGAGGCTGCAGGTTCTGCCTCAACAAAAACAGAACGGAGAACACAAGCAGTGCATCGGACCAGATCAGTGCGACAGTGCCGCACCCTGGTGGTCGGAGGGGGTAAAGAATCAAACAAGGGGGTGATCCAAAAATAATAATATGAATACAACACTCAAGCATTTGCTTACACTCAGCGCAATGAGCAGCAGCAAGTATTTACAAATTGTTTACATCTGGAATGCCATTTGAACTATACGCATTTTGAGTACATAGACACGAGAGGCGATCAGTACATCTCGTAATATTTCTTGAGTTCTTCTAGATTAATAACAGGATAATACTGTACAAACGTTCAATAACCGCCCTCTTCATTGGAATCGTATAAGCAGCATCACATTAGAACGGATAAAGTATTAAAGCAGAGTGATTTTGTTTAGTTACCCCCAGCTTGTGAAAGCAGACCAGGGCTTCCTGCCCAACTTCCAAGTTTAAAAATAGCACCCGCTAGTGTCACAAACTTCTGCACCATTAAGTGTTCTTTAGCACGCAAGTGCACGATGGGAACATTGCCCAGCATTGTCTCCCTCTTAACTGTCAAACTGAGCACAGGGAACTATATTTTAAAAGGACACGAATCACATTATTTGCATTTGATATGCAATGAGCACAAATGCTATTTCTTTGACAGTTATGAGTTCTGAATTGATCACCCCCCCCCCCCCCCCACCCGGCACCACTAAACCATAGACCCCTCAATACTGTATATACAGATGTACAGGCGGAGGTGCCAGATGGCTTTCCCTCAAGGAGAACACATTTCATGGTTGCATCAAAGGTGACAGCTCCACCCACCAGACATTTTACACGACAGTCATGACCAAAGTTCCCCAACTCCACCCAGTCACCCATTCCAAACCAGAAGAACATACTCGCTGTTGAACAGCCTTGGAGCCCACAGCTTTCCAGTCTTTGTGCAGAAACCGTTCCTTTTGCCGTCATGAAGATTTTTTGAATTCCTGGTTGCTTCAAAGAACTGTTAGAACTCAATAATTTAAAGCCATAAATAAAAATGCATGCTTGTGACCAGGTAAACGACATCAAGACTGAATGTTCCAACGTTAACTTTTAAGACTCAACCCGATTTCCTTTCAAAAACACCTTTCTCTCTCCCCCCGCCCCCCCCCCCCCAAACTAAAAGGAAGAGGAAATTGGCTAAAATTGTTAACCAAACTAATATTAATGCAGCCAACTGGGCATGCTCATTTAAGCAAGCCAGAGAAACGTTTCACCCAACGCAAATTCAGTAACTGACATTCTATACAGGTTATACTGTATTACTTTAAAACAAAAAATGTAAAATTACAAACCCTGCTTTAAGTTCTGCATTGTCTTACACTAATTCTCCAACATACCTATTGGCAGGAAAACAGGAAATTGACAAACACTGTGCAAAAAAGCAAAACTGTGGGGGGGGTGAGGAGTTGAACAGAAGTATGAAGGACAGAGGGAAAATGAATTCCAATTTAGCGATTTCCTGCAGGCCTGAAAAATCTGCATAGACAACGCTCAGGAAGTGGTCTACAGCTCCCCCTGCAGGCGGATATTAGCATTGCTCCGTGTCCTTCAGTGTCACCGATGACACGGGGGATCCAGTGGGCATCGTGGACAGCCAATCACAGGTCGGACCACAGCACGGCCTTGCTCCCCTTCTCCACGCTGACCACGTGGGCTCCAGACGGAGACCAGGACACGGCGTTGATGGCGGAGCTGCAAGAGAAGACCAATCAGAACAAAGATGCGGCAGGGAGCGACCAATCGCGGCGGAGAACGGGGGCGGGGGGACGGACCTGTGGTGCTTGTCCAGGGAGCGCTCCAGCTTGCCAGTCAGCACATTCCACACAAACAGGGTTCCCTCCGCAGAGCCCGCCGCTACGTAGCACCCATCGGGGCTGAGGACAGTCACGCACACACAAAGCCACACGTTTAATATGCCTGGTATCACAAAGCAGGATAACCAACTTAACTGGATAACTGCACCGAGTAAAAGCCAGAATACTTAAATCTGGAACATGGACCTGGAAAAAGCCCAGTAATCCCCTGAAAAGGCACACAGGCTCACCTGAACGTTACTCGAGTCCAGTCCGACCCACACTTGAAGCCGTCAGCACTGTGGAGAGAGCAGAGGGAGTGTGAGGAAGGATAGTGTGGTCATGGGCCCTGCTCCAGGACAGAGATCTCACCTGAAGGTCTGCCGCACGCTGCTGCTGCGCAGGTCGATGATCTTGACCAGGTCGTCACGGGAACAGGTGAGCAGCTCGGAGCGGTCCTGGTTCAGGTCCAGCGAGGTGATCCGGCCCAGGAGCTCCAGCTCCCGAACAATACTCTCCGCCCTGAGCATGACACACAGCATCAGAGAGAGAGCACGAGAGAGACCACACACACACACCACACACACACACACACCACACAGCTTTAGAGCTCACCTGATGTCCCAGAAGCGCACTTTCTTATCAAAATGGCCGCTCATTACGCACTGCTCTGTACACACAATGTCATTACAGCTGGAGCCTGCAAATACTGTCTTCATACCTGAGACAGAGAGAGGAGCAAGTGAGAAACATTTAAAAATGAGGTTAATCCTACACTACATTACATACACAAATGTAATGAAATGCAAGGAATCAGAACTTATATTTTAACAAATGTGAATATCCAGGAAATTCAGGAGCGCCACCTAGTAAACACCTAGTAATCTGCCCCCTTTGCCCAATAAGCTACAGCAGGAATTGTGGCAAACTGCTCTTACAGACTTTGCTGCGGAGGTCCCAGAGCTTCAGGGTCCGGTCGTAACTCCCAGATACGATGCGGGCATTGTCCAGGAGGAAGCGCGCAGACAGCACTTTTCCACTGTGTCCCGTGAGGGTGTGCTAAGAGACAGAGAGAGAGAGAACCGGACACTAAAACACCTGAATGCTGCGCCAACCTGTCTACCAGGGATCAACCCAGGCCCTCAAATCCAAACAAAGCCATGGTTCTCTTCTCCTGGGTAATTATCTGAACAATTAGTGCTACTGCTCGGCCAGACTGTCTCCAGACCCGACTCCCAGGCAAAGGGAGGGTGGAAAACAAACAGCTCACAGCCCTCTGGGACCACGAGCTGCCAATCCCCCACTGGATATGCTACACAAGCACTTAAAATGTAATTTCTGTAAATAAAGTACTATGGGAAGGTCTCAGCTTGAAAACTGGAGATCATTTGCGCCTGTTCCTGCCCCAGACCCAAATACTCCTTGGCAATGAGTTATGTTGGACATCCATCATCACGGTGACCCCTTATTCTCGAGGAGACACAGGCTGAGAGGTCATCCCACCTGTCAGAAGCCCCTGAACCCAACGTCACACACCTAGAGCATGCTGGGAAAACAGGGGCTTCTGGGAGTTGGAGAAGCTGGGGGAAACTTGGGCATCAGACCTTTTACAGAACATCACAGACCTCCAGCAAACAAGAGACAAGTGTTTACAGTAAACATTGCCTGCAGGCAGCAATAGCACAAATTGTCATCTAGAGGAAACTGCTTATTGCTGAATGCATTACTTAAGAAAATAATCTTACAACAATTCTTTGTGTATTGTGGAATTTGTATTCCATTCGTAATTCTAACTCTGGTGGGATGCATTATAATATGGTAATTGCTTAACTGAAATAATTTTATTAAAACAATTATGCATTTGCATTAGTTCACTAACCTATAGGAAACCATGTTCTATAAATTAAAGGACCTTTGCACACACCACGAACAAGCAAAAGAAGTGCATGTCTTGACCCACCACCGAGAACCATTCAGAAATTATGTGGGTACAATACAGGAGTAGATATCTTTATTACAAAGCTGAAAAGCTCAAAGATTGACAAGACTGCACATTTGACAACCAGCACTGCTAGAACCAATCAACCAAGGTAGTTTAGGGAATTTCCAATTGGTGCTTCATGCTTCCACATTAAGGCAGTACAGTTAACCAGTACCTGACTGAGGGCGGTGGGAATGAAACACAGGAGAGCACAAGTACTCACCCGCAGCCTGTAATCGTCTACAGTCCAGATCCGGCTGGCGAAATCATTGGACGCAGCAAGCAGGTAAGAACCCTGAGGACAGACACCAGACTTAAACTAGCCAATGAGAGCTCAGCACTCTGACAATTGCCAGTGGTGCAGGACTGATCAGAAAGGAAGGCTGACAGGGAGATGACTGGCAAAACATTTTCCTCCCACCCCACCTCAGCTGGTACGTGGGGAGTGTCCCGGCACAAAATGGCTGCCATGCATCACCCAGGTGGGCAGTCGAGGTGAGATTGGCAAATCTTGGCATTCTAAAGCCTCAATGTAAAATGCAGTGTGTCAAAAACTGCTATACAAATGCAACGATCGGTCTAAAATATGTTTCACTCAACTGTGTGTGTTCTGTATTAGGGGGAGCACACCGATCATTCAGTGGAATTAGTGTTTTTGGTGTACACAGAGCTGGGGAAAAGGGAATAAGGGATTACGCTGAAGGCAGGTGTACACAGCAGAAAGAATAGAGTGGAAGTGTACCCGATTTCATCAGCAGGACAAAACCCTCGGGATACATCAAGCACTACAAGTACCAAGGGGAAAGAGCAGGAGACACAGAAGCACATTGGAAAGAGGGAGTAGATGAAGCACAGAGGGGTAGAGTAAGTTTGTGTGTGTGTGTGTGTGTGTGTGTGTGTGTGTGTGTGTGTGTGTGTGTGTGTGTGTGTGTGTGTGTGTGTGTGTGTGTGTGTGTGTGTGTGTGTGTGTGTGTGTGTGTACACAAACACGGGTGCAAGGCATACTCACCGCACTATCAAACTCAATGCTAGTGATCCCAGCGTTGCTGCCAGTCAAAGCCCCTTTGTACTCACAATGGCCTGTGGAGATCAGCACACATCACTAAGGCAGTGTTCCCCACCAAGACCAGACTGACTGACTGCAGTGGAGCAGCTTCAGAGCAAGCAAAGATCAAAGCCAACCAATTACAGCTCTGTACACCAGCAAGTGCTCCCAAGCAGCATTACCAACAACAGCAAGGGACCTATGAGGAGTAGGGGAAATTGCCCAACATCTCACTGATGCCACGCTGGATTACCAAAGGCAATATACAGTCAGGTCCATAAATATTGGGACATCGACAATTCTCCTCTTTTTGGCTCTATACACCGCCACAATGGATTTGAAATGAACAAGATGTGCTTGAACTGAAGATTTTCAGCTTTAATTTGAGGGTATTTACATCCAAATCAGGTGAATGGTGTAGGAATTACAACAGTTTCTATATGTGACTCCCACTTTTTAAGGGACCAAAAGTAATGGGACAATTGGCTGCTCAGCTGTTCCAAGGTCAGGTGTGTGTTATTCCCTCATCATCTCATTTACAAGGAGCAGATAAAAGGTCCAGAGTTCATTTCAAGTGTGCTATTTGCATTTGGAATCTGTTGCTGTCAACTCTCAATATGAGATCCAAAGAGCTGTCACTATCAGTGAAGCAAGCCATCATTAGGCTGAAATCAAAAGAAACCCATCAGAGAGATAGCAAAAACATTGGGTGTGGCCAAATCAACCGTTTGGAACATTCTTAAAAAGAAAGAACGCACCGGTGAGCTCAGCAACACCAAAAGACCCGGAAGACCACGGAAAACAACTGTGGTGGATGACAGAAGAATTCTTTCCCTGGTGAAGAAAAACCCCTTCACAACAGTTGGCCAGATCAAGAACACTCTCCAGGAGGTAGGTGTATGCGTGTCAAAGTCAACAATCAAGAGAAGACTTCACCAGAGTGAATACAGAGGGTTCACCACAAGATGTAAACCATTGGTGAGCCTCAAAAACAGGAAGACCAGATTAGAGTTTGCCAAACATCTAAAAAAGCCTTTACAGTTCTGGAACAACATCCTATGGACAGATGACAAAGATCAACTTGTACCAGAATGATGGGAAGAGTATGGAGAAAGAAAGGAACTGCTCATGATCCAAAACATACCACCTCATCAGTGAAGCATGGTGGTGGTAGTGTCATGGCGTGGGCATGTATGGCTGCCAATAGAACTGGTTCCCTTGTATTCATTGATGATGTGACTGCTGACAAAAGCAGCAGGATGAATTCTGAAGTGTTTCGGGCAATATAATCTGCTCATATTCAGCTAAATGCTTCAGAACTCATTGGACGGCGCTTCACAGTGCAGATGGACAATGACCCGAAGCATACTGCGAAAGCAACCAGAGTTTTTTAAGGCAAAGAAGTGGAATGTTATGCAATGGCCAAGTCAATCACCTGACCTGAATCCGATTGGACATGCATTTCACTTGCTGAAGAGAAAACTGAAGGGAAAATGCCCCAAGAACAAGCAGGAATGGAGACAGTTGCAGTAGAGGCCTGGCAGAGCATCACCAGGTATGAAACCCAGCGTGTGTTGACGTCTATTCGTTCCAGACTTCAGGCCGTAATTGACTGCAAAGGATTTGCAACAAAGTATTAAAAAGTGAAAGTTTGATTTATGATTGTTAGTTTGTCCCATTACTTTTGGTCCCTTAAAAAGTGGGAGGCACATATACAAACTGTTGTAATTCCTACACTGTTCACCTGACTTGTGTAATGTAAATACCCTCAAATTAAAGCTGAAAGTCTGCAGTTAAAGCACATCTTGCTCGTTTCATTTCAAATCCATTGTGGTGGTGTATAGAGGCAAAAAGATGAGAATTGTGTTGATGTCCCAATATTTATGGACCTGACTAAGCACCATTAAGGGTCAATATTGCTGCTAGTAGCAATGAAAAGGTGTACTTCTCACTACTGTTGAGCATCATGGGGAAGTGATGGGTGAGGACAGATGATAACTGGACGGATAAAGTCTATTACAGGTTTAAAAGTACAACAGCCCCTCAAAGGACAGTCGCTTCCATTTTGTGAGTTCAGGTCAGCATTCCAGCCCTGTTATTTAATGCACTGATGGTCTCAGCTTGAAAACTGGAGATCATTTGCCTGTTCCTGCCCCAGACCCAAATACTCCTTGGCAATTGGCTATGTTGGATGTCCATCACCACCGTAACCCCTTATTCTCGAGGAGACACAGAGTGAGAGGTCATCCCATCTGTCAGAAGCCCCTGAACCCAACATCACACACCTAGAGCATGCTGGGGAAACCGGGGCTTCTGGGAGCTGAAGGGAAGCTGGGGGAAACTTGGGCATCAGACCTTTTACAGAACATCACAGACCTCCAGCACCTGGGACATTGACGGCAGGTCATGCATGCGCTCCCTTAACTGAGAGCGCAGGACAGAGTGGATGTACCTGAGACAACCTCCCAGAGCTTCACCCGTCGGTCCATACCCCCCGTGGCCAGGAGACGAGACCCAGGACTGAAACGCACCGCGTTCACCTCTCCGTCATGAGCGTCCTGTGAACACACACACACACACCATGAAGACAAAATCACAGGAGCAATCAAACACACAACATTCACAAGTCACTCAGGATAAGTGTGCTGATTTCACTGTATAAGATTACTGTACTGATGGGGGTCAAGGTCTCAGCTTGAAAACTTGAGATCATTTGCTCGTTCCCATCCCAGACCCAAATACTCCTTGGCAATTGGCTATGTTGGATGTCCATCATCACTGTGACCTCTTATTCTCGAGGAGACACAGGCTGAGAGGTCATCCCATCTGTCAGAAGCCCCTGAACCCAACATCACGCACCTAGAGCATGCTGGGAACAGAGCAGGGGCTTCTGGGAGCTGAAGGGAAGCTGGGGGACACTCAGGCATCAGACCTTTTACAGTACACATCACAGACCTGCGCAGACGTGTGTGTGCGTGCGTGCGTGCGTGCGTGCGTATTGAGCAGGGATACTCACAAATGTGTGCAGGGCCGTTGAAGGGACTCGCACTTCTGCACACACCCCAGGCTGCGTCTCTGCACCGTCAGGTGAACTGCCGAACGAGTTTGCGGACCGCCGCCTGCCGGCACACAGCACACACTCTCACCATGGAAACTCTCCACCCGCACGCAGCGTACGCTAAAAACTACCCTACACACCCCACGCTACCACATCCTCTCCAGCCAAAGAACACAGGTGATCGTTCCCTACAACATGAACACATCCACGCACAAAAAGGCTACAAACTACATTGTGCAGCTTCACCTGCAGTCAGGCGGGTGGAGTCCAGGCATCACAGACTCAGACAGGCTGAAGACAGACAACAGAAACCAACATCCAGGACACACAGACGCAGAAGAGGCAGGAGGTGGAGGTTCAGTGGAGAGGAGAGAGAAACGAGCAGTCATGTCACACAGCAGAGGCTCACAGAAACCGTTTGTAAGAGCCAGTGAGATCTGAAAACACTACAGGAAACATGCTCACAGCACATACCCAAAGATACTGGATATGGAGTCCAGGAGTCCTGACGAGGGAGGCTGGGAGTTGCGCTTGCTGAGAGAAAAAAAGGACAAAACTCAAATCTTCTGAGCACAGCAACACGTTTTTCAGACACTCAACTCAAGTCAGTCAACTCTAATAGATAGTATTCACAAAAAAATATAGGAAACACACCACCTAAATTCAGACCCTAAGCCAGACTCAACCCTACCTCGGGGTGCGGGAGGAGGCTCGGCTGGGCGAGGTGTCCGCTGGCCCCGCCCCTTCTGGGGCGTCATCTGGCAGAACCTCGATGTCATCATCCCTGAGAGAGCGAGCGAAAGAGAGAAAGTGAAAGAGAGACTTGAATTGGCTGCACTCAGAACAGAAACCTCAGAAACCAGCCGAGACTGCAGCCCCCCAGGACTAAAGTTTGCCATCCCTGTCCTAAAGGTTTACAGAGTCTAAATTATGTATAGGCTATGGTTGCAATGAAGCAAAATCAATCATTTTCAGCATAACCGAATCGTGGAAATTTGAAATTGAGCTGAAGTGGAATGGGCTGTACTCACGGGTCGAGGGGCAGGGGCTCCTTGGCTGCCTCTGCTAGGTCCTTCTGCAGTTTGGCCTGTCTGCGTCTGAAACCAACAGAGGAGTCAGCATTCCCATCTGCACAGAGCATACCCCCACCGAAGTCCATCCTGGAACCCACCCAGTATTCAACCAACAGGTCAGCGATTACTGTACACTAAACTCAATGTCATCATTAGGCTCTAGGGCCAAGACAATCAAACCTGACCCTCGATCTGTTTGTCTGGCTAAACATTACATTCACTAGATGTGTCTGGACTAAATCAGTTCCAGATCTTAGGAATGAAACCAGCAGTAATACTGGCCTTGAGGGACAGTTTTTGAGTTTCCCTGCTCAAGGGTATCAGCATTATCTGATGCCCTTGGAGGTGGTTTACCTCAGCTTTTATTTGATTAGTTAACTCAGATTTCCTGAGTCTCAACCCACTCAAACCAAGTATCTACACACTCAAACCAAGTGGTCCCCAACCCTGTTCCTGGAGATGTCCCACCCAGTAGGTTCAAAGCACACCTAATTCAACAGCTACAGATCTTGTTGAGGTACCAATTAGTAGAATCAGGTGTACCAAATTAGGGTTTGAGCTAAAACCACCACCAGGACATTTGATCTCCAGGAACAGGGTTGAAGACTGCTGCAGCACCTAGGTGCCCTGCAGCACCTAATGAAGAGTTCTGCAGAAGGTCTCCCACCAGACTGAGCCCAGCGGACCCGGTCTCCCCGGCCCGGGGGAGTTTGGTCACCTGGTGTCCTTCTCGTTCTCTGCGTTGAGGCGGTTGGCCTCCTGGGCCTTCTCGGCCATCCAACGGGAGACCAGCTCCTGGTTGTCCTCGGTGGTGCGACGCAGCTTCTCCTCCAGCGCGCCGAAGGTGATCTGCAGGGCGTCGTACTCGTCCTTCAGCGTCTGGTTGGCCCGCTCCAGGTCCTGCAGGTTGCTGCGCAGGTCCCGGCACTCCGCCTCCAGCTCCGAGATGCGCTGCTGACATTGCAGCATCCTGCCAGCAGGGGGCAGAGCGAGGTCACGCGGGCCAAAACGTCTCGCATGTACAGTCGCGTAGGCGCAGCAAACACGTTCACGTTGCAGATTCACACTCACTTGGCCTCATTGCCCTGGATCTCCTTGTCCTTCTGCTGCATTTGGTTGTTCAGTTCAATGACATTCTGGGCCAGCTAGAAAGGAAGGGAAGCCATTTTGAACACAGGGATGCACTGTGGTCATTCATGAAAAACACACACAGCACTGTTCAATCTACATCTAGAACAGGGGTCCAATCATGTGCCATGGGAGGGGAGTAGGTTCCATGAGAGTGTACAGGTTCATATTCCAACAAATCAACACCAGCTGATCTCTCTGGTTGAAGCAGCGTTAAGTGAAATTGATTGATTGGAATGAATGAAAATCTGCACTCTCAGCCCTCCATAGCACATGATGGGTCCCCTCAGGTCTAGAGCTAGAATAGGTCATTGAGACAAAATAATGATATCCATGTATTGTTTGATTCAGTGTCCTAATCAGAGGACGCCTGGACAGACGGACAGACGGACCTCGCCGCGCTTCTTGTGCAGCTCGGTCAGCTCCTCCTGGTGCCGGATGCGGATCTGGGCCATCTCCTGCAGCAGGGCATCGCTGCGGCCCACGTCTACTCCAGGGCTGCAGGACACAGACGGTTACCTCCCATAGCCGCCCCACTAAACCTGCTGTTCCCCTGTCTGTCTCTCACACACACACACACACACACACACACACACACACACACACACACACACACACACACACACACACACACACACACACACACACACACACACACACACACACACACACTTCTTGTCTCACCCACATACAGAAACACACGCTGAAGCTAAGCACAACCTCAACGTATGCACACGTATACGAACACACATACTGCAGTCCAAGGGCCAGCACCCTTACCTACCTCAGATCATGTCTATTCGGGTGATCAGATTTATCTGGCTGAAGCCTCTCCGACAGCACTGCCTGCAAATCAGATTTCTCCAACAAACGATTATCTGAGAGAAAGAGAACATGCTTTTATTCCAAACAGTTTTTACTACACATTGTACTTCAAGTAATATTGCACTGAAGCATCAGCTTTGTGAATAACACAGGATGCATAATCAGGTTAACAATTGCAGGAATCCAGCAATTAACCAATCCTGTGAGAGAGAAGGGTGGAGCTGCTCTCACATTGGTGGATGATCTCCTCGAAGGCCTGCCTCTGCACCCGATCCCTCTGCTTCAGCTGCTCGGCGATGTGTCTTTTCCACCAGCACTGCGTCCGGCGCTCGGCCCCCGACATCGCCCCCTATCTGCAGACACAGAACTACTGAGGTTTTGTGGCCCCATTGTATACCACATGGTTTCCCCCTGATAAAGATGGTGCAACTGTCAAAAACAGGAAGATACATTTGCTTCCTTTCCTCAGCCTGCAACCTTTCCACCTTACAAAAATCTGTCAACCAAACGGAAACAGCACTGAAATCAGAGAGGCATTTCCTGTGGGTGACCCACAGAAAGAAACACGCCAATTGCCAGCTACTGAAACATGGATGATCCTAAATTGTTAACTGCACAAATGAGCTGCAGGTTGATTCCAAGATCGCAATTCAATTTAACCAAATAATTCAATTAGTGTATAGTGCTTTTGTGCCCTATATACCAAATATACAAACTACAAGGCCAGAGGACACTGCACAGGCCCAAAAGTGCACGGATTTAGCCTTAAGTAGCCATCTTTTAAAATAAGGCACTTCATTTAAAGATGGCCTGGCATTCGTTGATTTCAACCAGTGGTTGCGCCAGTATAGTAAATGGGAAGTACTCCATATCTGAATCTTAAATGCGATTAAATTAAATCAGTGTGGAATTATTACACTGCGGACTTATTTTAATGTCTCTAACGTTAAGTCACCCTTTATATACGTTTGTGCTCGGCAGACATGGAGTAAGTTAATCCACTCGTTACAGCTGCAAACCAGTCTTTGAAGCCATACGTGAAATTGCATTGCATATTTACCTAAACGTCCACTTTCATTGGACACGCCTGTTAAACTGCGAATCGTTGACTACTAACCAACTGACCCGCAATGCATAGAGTTGAATAGAGCCAGGGTAATGGGGGGAGGAAAACCACTGCTCAATTTAATGTCGTGAAGAAATGTCGTGAAAAACACGTAACGTTAACCTAGTTGTTTGTTAACTTTATAAACCCGAAACCTTACCTGGTTGTTCAATAAATTCCAACTAGTATAAAAACACCCCCATATTCCTTGCGACTTTCTCCATATGGCCCGTAATTATCCATAATGAGAACCAGCCGCTTAACTTACCGAGAAGTTACCGGCTACAACCATCCAGTGTAACGTGCTTGTGATAGCCATGCTTGCTACCTTCCCATCTACGGTTTAAACGGCAAGTTAGCATTTGCTGGGATGCTACAGATCGCAACAGAAAACAATGATCCAGTACAAACAAGTGACCAAGCTTAACTTGTAATATTTAACTTCCACGTTCATTCATAGGTCATCTTTAACGTATTAGCCCCGTTTCATAATTTAGCACCGTGCATTTACTGTATAACTCGGTAACGTTAGCCGTATTAATGCACGATTGCACAGTCACTGCTGATATTAACCAAAAACCTTTAAAATGACAATACTACTTACCAACTATAAATACGTCCACTGTGTCCGAAAACCGCAACCAGTACAGACGTGGTTAATGTCGGAACTGTGCTGAAAAAATACAAAAATGTATTCTAATGCTGCTTTTGCCAGTTAAACCGCTAGCTAACTAACTAATTCCTGCGTCTAGCAATTCATCCGCCATCTTGGCTGTTCGGGTACTTCCTGCGGAAAGGCCTAATATTTGGAAATCCGTCGCGTGAAAATGACGTCTACAATCATCACGATCAATTTAGGTCCTTTATGCGGTTTGAGCGTTGAATGAACTTGAAAATAACTGTTGTCCGGAAAGTATTTATTTATTTATATAGGCTAACTGGAATGATATGTTCCTAAATTGTAACCTATATATTTCGTAATAGAAATTTGACCTGAGACAATCTTTAGCGCAGTGAGTAGCCTACTGTGCAATGGGAAGTGATTGTCACCCAAGAAGCTGAATTGTTATTGTTCTCATTTAAGCTAATAATACCAATTTACTAACTTGCTGTTTTTACAGCTGTTCATTGGAAGCTGAAATATAATGCTTTTTCTCACTCAAGGGAACAGCAGAGTAGCACCCAATAACCACTACTGGTTCTTATGTGCTGCTGCTTTATTTCCAGCAGAGGACAGTACAATGCAGCTACCTACCGTGGAGACTGGGCCTTGCCATTCATTTGATCTGATAAATGGTTTGAACATAAACGCATCATATGTTTGTTGTTTGTCCAATATTTCAATCCAATATTTCTACCTAAGAATGTGTGTGTGTGTATGTGTGTGTGTGTGTGTGTCAGGGAATGTGGTGAATATTCATCTCTGGCTTGTTTTCAAAAATTTATAGTAAAGTTTTAGGCATTTAGCTGTCACCTGGATCACAATTTACTATTTTCATACAACCCATTTTTTTTTTTTTACACATGGACACATTTACTGAACCAATTTAAGTACCTTGCTCAGATAACTGGCAGTTTCCAAACAATTAATCAAACCTGAAAACTTGTGAGTAACATGTGCAGTCCCCTAACCATTGTATGATACTGCCACCCTTTTGAAGTTTTTTGATTTAATTAATTAATTATTTTTGGTTTTTGTTTTTTTTACAATTCTCCACATTCTCCTTGTGGGAACTGACCATATTTGTCTTGCTATAATTACTGCCCTGTGCACTAATATATATTGTTTGGAACTCTGAATTACATAACATCTGTCAAATAAAGAAGCCATGCAACTTGATACCAAATAATGATTTATTAGTCAATGAATGAATTACAAAGTATGTATTTATTTAGTATATATCAACGGTTCAAACAGAACTCATATTCAATTAGAGCTCATAATTACGAAACAATTTACAAAAAAAAGAAAGAAAAAGAAATATATAACAAAAATTGGTTAGCAAACCAGTCAAATAGGCTAGGGACAACTGTAAAAACAACAATTAATATACAGACATGTAAGTGTTTCCAAATCTAACGATTTCTGAAATGCATTTAGACATATGCCTTTGTACTTCCAGTATCGGTTGAAGCCGGTGCCGGTTTGTAGATCTTCTGATCTTGGCCAGCTGAAGAGTAGTTATAACCATAATTTCTGCAAAGTAGAGGACAGCATGTCATTCTTACTTTATTTTTTAACACTGAGCAGGACATTTTACTTTAGCTTTTTTGGGGGGAGGAGGAGGAGGGTTGGGGAGTTGGTAAGATGGTATAATTTGGCAAAGGGGTGAGTTTTAGAGAACTGAATGACTTACCCTTTAGCCGGAGCAGAAACAGCCCTCTTGCAGGAACAGCACAGGAAACCCCCTCCCAAAATGGCCAAGCTGGCTCCACCCCAGCCCATGTACAGGCCAGCTCCAAGTTCAAACCTACCGAGAGATGGGAAAATATCTGTCAGTGTTCGCTAGAACTAGGAACAAAATCAGGCAGTGGGAAATTATCACATGAAAGTCCTGTTCCTAGACTGTATTACATATATGATCACAAGAGAAAATGGATCGTAATCACGCCGTTCTCTAAACTCACTTGATGCCGCCAAAGAAGGGATCGTAGAATTCCTGCACGACTCGAGCGGCATACCAGGAGGCAGCTGTCAGGCTACAGAGGCCTGTAGCAGAGAGAAATGAGACAAAATTGTAGAGCAGCTCAAACTATTATTTCACTCTTCCTCTTTGATGTCATATTTCATCCAGCCATTGATTTTGGGTGGATAATGGAACACACCTGACAGCAGGAACAGAGCACCTCCAGTCAGGGCAATCTTGCCCTTGGCCTCTTTAGAGGCACTACCGATCTTCGTACACTTCAATCCCAGCAAGGAAACAATAATCCCAATCAGGCCCAGCAGGAGGGCAACAATCATCAGAGCACGGCACGCCTGCACATAACCTGCACACACAGGGAAACAAGCATATAAATTCACAGATGCATAGAGTTACGATGACAGATAGGCACACAGAAGCGAATGTACAGCGCTATAGACATAAAGTGATGCAGAGTTTGGAATGTATAGGCTGGGATTTAGTCAACTTTGACTAACATTTAATAGCAAGACATTTTTCCTTCACAAACACAGTTTGGTGAGTTCAGCACTCACTGAAACTACCTCCCAACTGACTGTAGTGCTGTTCAGATGACGTTAAGGGCAAACGCTGATTGAATAGAGGTCACAGAGTTACAGAGATTCAGGCTTACAGGAACATGGGCTTTGGTACACTCAACTTTTACTTTTCTTTAAAAGGAACAGTTTTTTAGGTGATTGCAAAACCTGCCTTACTGTGGCTAACCAGCATTTTCATTTGAGTGTGAGTAGAGGCTACAGACAAATTTAATCTAATACATGGTGTTACAGAGATTGAGAAAAATGCAATAACAGAAATAAACCCAAGTGACTTGATCCATCACTCTTGGGCCTTTATAATGTGCTGTAGAGTGACCACAAACAATTATCTAGCCTGCTGAGGGAAAGGGCACTGTCCTCTAGCTCAGGGCATGATAAGTGGGTTAACTGGCGAGAGACAGGGTGTGGTTGACTCTCTTCACTTCCTGATAAGAGAGATTGTGACACAAAATGGCAACCATGCCCAATGGCCAGCATTGCAATAAAGTATCTAACTGCTTCTACATTATCCAACCTTTCTGTTTTTTTTAAAGATTCCCCTGTAACCAGAGATTCAATATCAATGAGATTTACTGCATAGCGGTCAACAGCCTTTTTCTGAAAGCTCTCCAGTAGTCCTATCCTTTTCCTGACACTTCTCTATGTGTCATAGTTTGAATTTCTGTCCGGAGGGCTGTGCCTGGCACCTGTGAGTGGTAGTCAAAGAAACGGACCACAGATATGGTCTCGTGACTTGTTCAGCCGACGTTGTACCTACCTGGCAGGGCTAGCATAGACTCAAAGTCCCTACAGTTGGTGACCCCAGCACTGTCCTCAGCGCAGGAGTGCCACAGGTTCTCATACTGCCGGTTCGAGATGATGACGCTGCCGGAGAACGTGGACACCTTCCAGTAGTCATTGGCAATAGAGGCACCAGTGAGCACCCAGCTCCCCACACACAAAAAGAACCCGGTCACTTCCAGTGCGGTCGACATTGTCAGTGTTCTTGAGCCAAGATCGAATACCCCCCGAAAAAAATATAAAAAGCACAAAGAAAGGAACAGGCCGAGAAAAGTCACGGCAAACAGGCGGGAAGCAAGCTGGTCTTCTGCGTGTCTTCTTGCTACTGCTGTATCACTGACTGTCCCCTGTTCTTCGTCCAGGTGCTGGGGACTTTACTCTCTGTGTAGGGGCTATAAAGTAATCAAGAGCCAAGCCCTTCCCTACGTGTCAGGATGAGGATGGAGGGAGTGGCCGCTCAGGTTTCTGGTTAACGGTGATCAATATGGACCTGACCGTTTATATTCCATGTTGAAAGTAATGACATCACTTTTTGTGTTTGTCTGTTTGGTAAGGATCAGTCATGTGACACTTGGAGCTAACACGCAACATCCTCTTTCAATGGTAAAATGCTTTCAGTTGCAACAATAATAACATCTAATATATATATTTCTTTATTTATACATTGGGGAAGACCAAAGGGTTGAGAATAGTGTGGAATTATTCCACTAGGAAATACTGTGCAGACATGAATAGTGACGCATTGGGTAGATCATTTTGGATAATGTACAATAGTGGAGTGGAGTCTTGTGGAGAAGTGAAAGGTCCTGGTGGAGTGTGTAATAATGTGAAGATATACATATCAGTGTGTTTATAGAAGTTTATAGAAGACTGAACAGAGTGTAAAAAAGTTGTGTATAGCAGTAGTGCTAGTAGTTAGTAGTGTCATTTTTAGAGCAATGGAAGAAATAATCTGTGTCTGAATATGAAACACACTCAAAATAGGTCATTATTATGAGTAACACAAAACTGAACAGTTAATGATTGGCAAAACTGGTTTTATGATGCAGAGACAGAGATAATAACTTTATGATCAGAATTACCCAGCTACCCTGAAACTGTACTGGCCTTTCCTGTGTGAGTCAGAGGTATATTCTGTGTGTGTGTGTGTGTGTGTGTGTGTGTGTGTGTGTGTGTTTGTATGTGCCTGCTTGTTTAGGACTCACCTGGCAGGCCCAGGACAGTCTTATATGTGTTACACTGGACAGCTCCTGAAGAGGTAGCTGCGCATTCCATCCACAAGCCCTGAAACTGCCAGCTGCTGGAGGTGACGGAGTCCACGTGACTCTTCACCTTCCAGGCATGAGAGCTTGTGCAGCTGGACTCCAGGATCCAGCCCAGGAGGCCCATGAGCAGGCCCAGGATCTGCAGCACCAGAACCGCCATGTCCCCAGTCTGAGGCACCACCTGACCCAACACAACCCAAAAATACCCACAAAGAGAGAATTAGAGAGGAACACACTCACTCTAACAATCCTCTATGTCTACCTGAGTGATGGTGCTGGATACTACTGGCACACCAAGTCTCCAGAGAAGTGTATGAGACTGTTCTGCAGCCTTGAGTAGTGTGTAAACCTGGACCTCTCTTTACAAATTTCTACCCATTGTTATTTTTGGGTGATTAGGAAAATGTAAAAGCAAAGTTACAAAGCAAAGAGAACCTTGGGCTGCTGGTTGGAATTCTAAAAAAATGGCATGTTTTTTTTTTCTATTTTCTTCCCAATTGGGAAAGACCGACCATTTCTATCACTCATACGCCATAATCCATTCTGGAGAGCGCAGATAAGCACATGCTCTCCTCTTCGCACAGAGGAGCTCTGGAAGAATGTAGAAGGTCAGAAAGGTCACGGCATCATTACAGACCATATGATGGTCACACCACCTGACTATGACTGTCAGAGCACTGATGTCAAAAAAGTTGCCAACTGTTAGTTTGTAACTAGAACTACTGTATGTTCTATAAATATTGGCTAGATTGTCCAACAAGAACATCCACTCATAGCTAGTGCAACCTTATATTCTAATTATCTAATGCAAACAATCAAATGAGACATTTCCTAAATTAATTCAATCAACTCATCCTCCATTGTCAACCCTGCTGAACTCAGACAAGCCCCCCTCCAAAGCATGTGATCTCAGCCCTCGCTTGTTATTACATCAAAGTTTACAAGTTGTGCTTGCCCAATGTGAGAGAAAGACACTTCATGTACAGCTGAATTTGCAGGTGCCCATTTGGTCAGGAGGGGTCACTGGTGCTCGATGCCATCAGCTAACTGAAACCCTCCCATCTCTGGGCAAAACCCCGCCAAGCTGCCAACCAAAGTCACCACTGGCATGGTCCACATTCTATACCAGACAAGGGATCCATCCATACACGAGAATGGTGTCTTTACTGAATAGGTTACCAAGCAGCCTCTGGTCCCAGTTCTTGTGTTATTTTCCAAGCTCACACCTCAGCATTGAACTACTATATGAACAGCTCTGATTAATGTACCGATCAGCACTTACACCTACTTTTTGTAAACAAGTAAATGTAAATAATGATGTATCGCAAATCTCTATATTGACTGAATTCCTTTTTCATAGAATTTTACTTCAAGAGGAGCATGAAAACAGGAGGTATAGTGGTTTGAGTGAGGAGACCCCAGGCTTTTGGACAAGCTGTAAAGGGAATTATAGGTAACATCCTAACCTCCTTCCTCCCCTTGAAACATAAAAGCAAAGGCCTTACCTCTGGTTGTGGTCTCACGTTTGCCGGACCAGTAAGGAAAGAGACAAAGGACTGATCAGCGGTGTGACCGAGATGGACGCTTCCAGAGTGGGGAGAACTTTCTGGAAGAGCCGTTGTGTCCCTGGTGAGTTAATATTGGGCTGGGGGTCATTGAACCCCTCATCAGCAAATGTGAGCACACATACTCATGGTACATTCAAGACAGAGCACAACCATTGGCTTAGCAATGTACAGACCCAGAACCTAGACACACACTCCCTGGGACACACTGGGACAATGGGAATCAGTGAGACACTGGGACTGAGACACTGAGACAGTATCAGGATCATGGCTTAGTGAGATGATTTTATTCATTTTAGTTAGTGCTTTATGTTGATCCCAATTTGTCTTTGTGTGAGCTATTCTTCCAGGAATCCACAAGGTCATTGAAAAAACATGATCTAAAACAATCAATATTGTACAATCTCTGTTCCTAATTTTGAAAATAATGAATCTTATTCATTTTAATTCTTTATCGATTCGATCTACAAAACTAAAGTTTCTTCCTCTCTATTTACCACATAGGGTGACTCACTATCTTGGCCTCTTGAGCAGTATCATCTTGTCTTCTACTTATGTGAATGAAACTCTACCGACTTTCTTTTGTTCTTAAAGACTGTTGCTCCTTTTGTGAAAGTGATTTTTAATCAATGGGAACCATTACTCATTTTTCCATGCTTGCTGTTTTGCATCGCTGATAATAAAAATGAGCCTGATAAGACACAACTGTGTAGGCTACTTTCTGTTTCATACTTTTTTGATTGGCGGGTCATTTTGTAACTCTGAGGGGGCTGTAGGATGTTACTGAAAATTCACTGAACATTCATTGCAGGCGGTCCTGGGACCAAATAAGTGGTTCAAAGCAGGTTGTGAACAATAAATGAGTTAAGCGAGGGTTGTTGGTCGATTTAGGTGGTTCAGTTAGTGCTGTGGAGGATGTGTGGGAACATGCGGGCACTGAAACCATAATACTGTACATCTCAGTGATTCACATCACAGAAATGGTGACACTGTCTTTCCAGAGGTTGCTTGGAAGTATGAAGAAAATGTAGCCATTTTGGGAATGTTCTGTTTTGTTTGACAGAGTGAGTCACCCTGTAATGATCGGACTCGAGAGAGCGTGAGAAGGACAACACACACTGCTTCCACCAGCACTCTTCTCCCAGGCTGGGTTAATGGATTTCTCTCTCCGTGTCGGTTGGTGGACTTTGGCTTTAAATTTGCGGTAAACATGGAGGTCGATTTCACTGTTGACTTTTTGCCAAGCAGGAGTTTACCCACAGACACAAGTTCAAAATATCATTCGCTGAGAAGCCACAGCTCCATGTGACACTTTCATCGCCAAGCCCACTGTGTCTACTCTCGGATTATATTAAACTACAGTGGGTAAATTATACATTTCTCGTAAACATTATGAGGATGGCAAAACCATTTACTTTCAATTGCATTAGCCACCTCCCCCACCTTAGACACTCAACAGTAAACCCCTGTGTTGGTAAGGACAGAGGACACTGCCAGCGTTCTTCCCGCTTTAAAACAGAAACTCCGCTGTGGGTGGGAGTTGGGAACAGAAGGTAAAGGCTTTATGGCTTAATGACCCGGTTAATATTTTACTATCTGTAGGGGCCAAAGTCTACTCTCCCTGTGTTTCTGGATGGGTGGAAATAGAGGGAATATTGTTCAGAGATGTATTTTGGTCGATAATGGGAAAAGCAGACAAAGGGGTAGCACTAAGACTAGTCCGAACAGAAGTATTAGACTCCGTGGGTGTGTCCCAAATCTTGAAAAATTGTCAGTCGTCAATTTGAAATCAAGGGTGTGTCCCAATAGTCAAAAAACTTGTCCTTTCCCCCCCTTATGTCCTCCCCCCGTACGAGGACACATTTTGAGTATTGGGACACACTCCCTATTTCAGTCTCAGCATTACCAGCTCAAAATGCATCAACTGTCCTGTCATGGCCACGTGTGGAGGTCATGGAGCGCATTTCTGATATGACTCACTGCCCCCTGCTGACAAGTGTGAAGCTACTACCTGTTACCAGTCTCAGGCTAGAGAGAGTGAAGTTTGTTTTGGGAGTGTATCCATGTTTCAGGACAAGCAGAACCCTTATAATGTGATCAAGTCATCTCAATCATTGTGCAGTAAATGCAGATAACGCCAGACCCCTCAAGTTCTGCTACGTTTCACAGTCCCAGTTGGAAAAGACAGTTCAAAACAAATCTGAACAGTATAGACGAACAATGGCAATTGAAACTTTTTTAATAACAAGAAATCTAGCTTCATTTAAAAAAAATACATTTTGATACTCGTCTGGCTGACAGCTCTCCAACACTAACCAAGGACGCACTTGAAAGGCCAATCCCCAGCCAAGACTATCATAAAACCAAGACAGACAATTCAGGTGTTTAATGCTGAAGGTCGAGTTTGAAGTGCAACTGTAGGGCTCTTAAGGACAGGAACCTATGGATGTTCATTCACTCAGTGAGGACCGGACATGCTTTAATCCCAACAGTGCAGACAGGCCTTGAGTTATAACAGCTGCAGAATGAGAACACATTCCAGTCCTGTCTGCAATGTGAAAAACATGAAAACTGCACTGTGTGGGACTAACAGTCTTTGGCTAGTCTGCCTGTTCAGGCAATTGCATCCCTATCAGAAAACAAAAATTTAGGGTCAGTGATGATCTCCAAACAACTGCTGCCACTCCCCTGTTGGCAGATAACCCTAAAAGTAAACTTGTATAATCACAGTAGTCCAAAACGGCATGAATGCATCATAGTAGTTTAGAAAACATTAGCATAGAAAAAAACTGACATACAGTTTATGATCATAGTACAGGACATTGTGTGTTGTGGTAGGTCAGAAAGGTCAGGGCATCACTACAGACCATATGATGGTCACAACACTCGACTATAACTGCCAGTGCGCTGATGTAAAAAAAACCAAAAAAAAAACAGCCTAATGTACCTCAAGATATATTATATTAATATTGGCTTCAATGCCCTGTATGACATGTTGTCATTTATTTTATCACAGTCCCAGTCCACTCCTACAGGACAAGCATGTTCATTCTTAGCCAGTACAACTTGGTTTACTCCAATTAACAAATTGAACTTTACATTTCCAAAAGTAATTCAATCAACTTTTAATTTATTAAAGCATTCCCCCTTTCCCTTCAAATTGGAAATTCAAAGTGGCCCAATCACATTCAAGCTGCAATGCTTATTGGAACCTCCACTGTCCATTTGGAAGCGTGCAAACAAGCACGCGCTGTCCTCCAAAGCATGTGATGTCAGCTGCCGCTTCTCATCACAGGGCAGTTCGCAAGTCCTGCTCGCAGACACGAGTGGAAGGAACACCACTCATATGGAGTTCAACAGGAGAACATGAGGACACCACGTTTTCCAGAGACGGTTGACGGAGCAAAACAAGTCACCATATTCCTAGATGAGTGAACCGCGCCCATCCCTGAGCAAATACGAGTGGCAACTCTGTGTGGCCTTGGCTGCCAGCCACAGCTGGCACTGGCACTGTCCAGATTCAATGGCAAATCACTGGGGCCGTGCACTATACCGTGCACTATAACAGTTTCTTAACAGGATGAGCCAACCAGCAGCCCCGAATTCACTTTTACCACGGCCGGTGCTCACGGCCTGCTGATAGCAGCCTATGTGGTGAGATGCGCTGGAGGTTACAACAAAGATAGACCATGCTAGAACACAATCGAGACAACCATGAAGCAAATAACACTGCAAGTTACCACGTGCTAGTCTTTGGGGACAGCTCTCAGGACTCTGCCTTTTTACTTAATAGGTTGGTCGTAACCATTATGTCAGTCTACTAGAGTTTGGTAGATATTTTTCAACTGCGTAAAATCCATTGTGATATGTATCATTACAGTTCTTTACCTAAAATAAAAGATATTTTTGTGTCATTTTCTGATTGCAGTGACTTTCACCTTCAATTAACTTGTAATTTAGAACAAACCAGTGTGCTGTAATGTGCAGTAGTAAACATACAACATCGGCATAAATTATCACAAAGCGTCACCTAGCACCTCCAGCAGAGAAACAGGCAGAAACCCCCTCTGCTGGGTGAAAAGTCTCTCAGAGATTACTTTAATGAAAAACAGCTGCATTTACACATAGGGATAAAACTGTTTATACAATGGCAGGCCTGGGTGAGGAGCCCGCACCCAGAATCCTCTCCTCCTTCAGTCCACACGCGGGGTGCGGTTCAGCCGCCGCACGCCCGTCTCCGCACGGGAGTCCTATGTCGTCACCTGCTCCCTCCGCGAGCGAGGCCTAGAAGGTCCCGGTCCCGCCCGCGCCCCCGGCCGCGCCCCCACCGGGGCCCTTGGTCCTCAGCTCGTGCCACATCTTCACCAGCGGCTCGCGGTTCTTCCAGATGAGCTCGTGGCCGTACGTGACGTACCAGCTGCGGACATTAAAGAGAAGACGGGCGGACACTTCAGTAGGGACAGAGAGACGGTTACCTTGCTGGGGAGGGTAACGCGAAAGTAAAAAAAAACTCACATTCCGAACAAGGCCCCGCCCAGGTGGGCGGCGTGGTCAAAGAACTTCCATCCCAGAACAAGGCCTGCTGCGTCCATGGCAACAATGGCTTTCAAGGCCTGAGAGACACAGATGTATCACATAACAGAAATAAAAAATTAAGCCGCAGAAACCCCCCCGCCGCCGACCCTATGTTCGTCTGACAGTGTCTGCGCGCATACTGGTGATTCCCAAAGTGTCCTCCAGGGGGTGTTAAGGGCACAGAACCCCCCAGCTTAAACCCACAGGCGTGGTGTGGTGCTGGGAATAGGAGTTCACTCACGCTGCCTGCAGTGAAGGTGAACATGGGCAGGAAGATGACAGCTAGCATGGCCTCGGGCATCTTTGTACACACTGCAGCCAGGACGGTCATTATGGCACCTGACTGAAGAAAACAGGAACTATTACCGGGAAGGAGACAAGAACTGGTGTTCTTGAATACTTTGAGTATTCTGTGTTTGAAAAGGAGCATAAAACTCACGGCGCCAAGCGAAGGGCCCAGGCGTCCTGAGGCTGTCTTAGCCACATAGCTGCCGAATGTGGAGATAACACCTGGGAATCAAGACAACAATGTCAGCGAGCACCACAGACGCACTCCATGTACAGCAAACAGCAGATCTGGGTCAAATATGTAATGGATTTGGATTCAAATACTTTTCTATGCTTTACTGAGCTTGTGTGGTGTATTGGAACCTATTAAATACTGTGCAAACTCCACCTTCTGGTCCTGGACATTAGAGGTGACTGTTACTTGCAGGTTCTCTTACCTGCAGACAGGTAGACGGCCATGAACTGCTCCGGGCCCAGCATAGACACAATGCTGGAGGAGAAGCTCCACAGCACGTACATGTTGGCCGCCATGTGAAACAGGGAGAAGTGGCTGAAGGTGGAGAGGATCATTGGAAGGCACAGCGCCTCTAGGGAGCAGAGCACAACCCCCCCTCAATATGAACACAATCCTCCAAACCAGCATGACAGCCAGCACCCACACCCAATCAACAAAACCCACTGTTGGCTAGAATTAGCATCATCACTAGTCAAGCCTCACTCAATCAATGCTAAAAGCAAATGGACATGGTGTGGTGTGTGCGTGCGCGTGTGCGTGTGCGTGCGTGCGTGTGTGTGTGTGTGTGTGTGTGTGTGTGTGTGTGTGTGTGTCTGTCTGGGGCACACATACAGACATACTTACTGGAAGAAGGGTTGGAGGTGAAGTATTTCATCATAGCTCGCTGCAGGGAGGGAACTCTCCAAAGGCAAAAGACCAGAGCATTCAAGCCAATGATCCCTGTAGGGAGATATAGTCAGAAAAATGATTTAACAAACACAATCTTGACCATAAATTATATATTTTAACCATTTCATAATGTTTTCTATCCTTTTTATAGAAATTTTGACAAAGAAAAAAGAGCTCGAGAAACACCTGTAACTGTCCTTTGACCCTCACTCAGACTGTTCCACCATTGGTTCACCTGAAACACAAGAGCCATCATATTTGGCTCCGACAAGAAAGGCTAAAACACCTCATTCCCACACCTCCATTACTGCCCACAGCTCCACCCAACACCCCACCCACAATCCCCCTGCCCTGCCACAAAAACAAAATGATACACACAGTCAGGTGAAACCCTAAGCCTTACGCATACCATACCATAACAGTGAGAACAGCAAAACTGATCCGGGCTGAGGGTCAGGGGACAGAATCTGTGACACACCACATTTTTCCTGCATCCTACCTCTTTGCGGACGTCACCCTGCTTCTGTGGCCTCAGTTTTTCCATCCAATCCGCTCGCACCTCATCAAAGTAGCTCTGGACACGGGACTTCAGAGACTCGTATTGCCAGATAGCTGCTGTGCCGAAGGAGCAGCCTGTGAACTGACAAGGAGTTAGACGTCATATCCACAAGAGTGAAAACACAGACTCAAGAGTCAGAGTCATCAGGAGTCAAATGATTGAGGAGTAGGAGGCCAAGCACTGAAACCAAAGGCTAGGGTCTAAAGGATTGTCTCAAAATCTATGAATATTTCAATGTATAATCTTGTTTACAGTACAGGGGAACCGCAGGAGAGGACCTACCCCTACTGTGAATACCAGAGGCTTCAGAAGTTTGCCAAAGGACCTGCGGGTAATGTGGACAGCGGGGGGCTCCACTTGGATGGAATATCCCTTCTTCTGGGCTGCCTCCTCGCTGGGGACTGTCTGCTTAGATCCAGCTTCCTCCATCTCCATCTCTCCCTTCTTGCTCTCGGCCTTTCTTGGGGCCTTCCGGAAGCCACATCTCTGTTGTGTGTAGATGGTAAACCTGCAGGAATACATAATCCAGAACACCTGATGATACCGCAAGATTTCATCATCTGACCCCATAATGAAGTCTTCTCTCCTCAGGAAAAAGCGGTAGGCTTCTGTATGTAACGTTAACTGTATAACCTGCCTAGCTTGCAAACCGTCAAGTATCTAACAGTGAAATTAAATAGATACTTTTGACATATCAGATTATCACTTTAACGTCAAACGGGGGCTAGCTAATTTCAAGCTACTAATAAGCGATCAAAGTTCACTAAATAACTAACTTCACTAATTAGCCTAGTTAGTAGCTAACACTAAATGCTGTAACCTACTGTACTGTTCCCAGTAGCAAGCTAAATGCAAATAGCTATCTGACGTTACTGCAGTAGCGACGCAATGTCTGTGAAAATTAGAAGGCCTACAAATATGTCGCCTACCTTGGTAATTCGGAACCTTAACTACCAGAACGAATGACATTTTCTGACTTATCTTGCTAGCCTAGAAACTAGCTAGCTAACTGAAGCTCGCTACTAGCTAAGTTAGCTAGTAGATATCTACTGCTAGCAGACATCTAATGGTGTAGCCTACCGGCTGAAGCACCATTGACATTAGCTAGTTTCATCTCACACTTGCGCCCGTAGGAATAAAAAAAAAACAATTTGAACTACAAATCATTCTCCTCGACTTACCCCTTTGTCTTTCCTTGTGAGGTGTGAGAAAGTAAACCTCCTAAAGTCCATCTTTGTAAACATACCCTCCACGCCATGTTTAGAGTGACCGGCCCCTTCTCGCCATCATCTACCGGGTCACCGAGAATATCTGCCGCCGGGGTGCTTTCTGAATTTTGCGCAGAGACATCTTGTGGAGAAGGAGAGAAATAACGATAGGGCGTGCATATCATTGAACTGTAATGTTGCATATACAGAAACATTTTGACAAATTACGATTTTGCATAAATTGGTAGACAAGATGGCCAAAGAGGCAAGGAAGTGGAACGCTTTATAAGAAGTACCATGCGATCTATAACTTCTCTTCTTGTAGTGGTAGATACCACAATTGTAGGCTACCGTTTTGCTGTACTTAGTCCAAAAGGAAGATTTTTGCTGTTCAATTATTAATTGAAGTTAAGGTGTTAGTCCGACATTGGGTTATCATTTTTCCCAGGTAGAAAATCGGCCCCTATCATAAGCTGTAGAAAATATGCATAGCCTATTCAGGCACATGGATTAAATAACCAGACAGCGCACAGAAAAAAAAAAGTCAATTTAAGTCGTATCTCCTCCGGATATTCATTTGTATGTTTTGATATGCAGAAAAGCAGAACCTACACCGAGAAAGCTTTTAAATATAGTTTTGTCGGTCGTTGTTAGTTAATGTAAGAAAGCTTTAGGCAGCATAAAACCTGGGCCTGGATTCAATTAAAATGTATCCTTAAATGTGACTAACAAATAATCTAATTAACACTTTACGGACTAGGTTTTTGTCAGTCAACTGCATTGCTTTAAATTACCAGGAGTGAAAGTGACATCAGCATTAGAATGTTCAGTTAAGAACATTCTAATCATATAGGCCTATGTGTGTTGAACTTCTTCACAAACTCAATTTGCTGCACAAACTAAGCTGTATGTATGCAGAAATTAAATGCAGAAATTGCATTTTGATTGTTAGTTGAAGTTAAGGACAAATGTCAATTGAATCTCAGCACTGGTCTTTTCTTAGTTTTTTTTAAGAGGGAGTATCCTACCTGTAATGCCACATAGTGGAAATTACTAGTAGATGGGGATTGCAGTGTTTTGAATTGATCAAGAGAAATTGAATGTAGCCTAAGTGTTGGGCTATAATCAGAATGTGGCAGTGTAGGAGTGGACCAGGCATCCCCTGTCAATACCCTAATCTTATTCATTATGAGGTAGCCTACATTTCTACACGGATCCTTGATTGCTGCTTCTACTTTGACACGTTGCATTCATATGAAATGCAACTAAATTCAGTCTAATATCTCCGATTCTTTATAGGCTATAGCCTACGAAAGGTGATGCAACTATGATTATTGCAATTTAGATAGGGATATGGAGCGGTGAACTTGGTATTGGCCACTCCACACACAAAGCTGGCTAACTGGCTTCTTTTTTGTGGTGCTGGAACGGTCGATATCCAATATTCATTTTGTGATCTCAGATATTTTATATGACCGAAGACCATAATTACAAAATATCCTGGCAACAATGTGACAAAACTCAATTCAGTTTCTATTCATTGCTACAAACTTCAGTTTTTACGAGTGTGGCTAATTCATACTCCATTCGTGGGAAGGCGGAGAGATGCAGCGGAGTAGTACTCCGGTTTGCAAGAGGTGCAGGTGGCTTTTGGATGACAAGCAGGCAACATTCAATTTCACATTGTGGGGACTTATTAAACTTCTCTACCGATCGTGTCAGTTATTCAGTATGGTCACTTTACATAGGTTATTACGTCTATAGTGATTTAACGGGACAAGATCACACACGCATAACTGGAGTAATGCAAATGATCAGATTTCAAGGAAAACGAATCGCTTCCGCCTCTTGCGGTGTGAATATCCCTGAGTTACCGGGTACGTGGGGCGCTTGTTCACAACGTTATTTTTCCTTGTGAAGATGGCGGCTCCTGTTGTAGCCAGCCGGGCTGGATCCACCAACAGCGTCGGGAACAGCCCCACTGCAACACCCAACAACCCAAATAATAATAACAAAATAATACCCAGCTACCCAGAACTTGATTTCAGGTCCGGTGCAAGGATTGAGGAATTGAACAAGCTTATCCAGGAATTCAGCAAACACGATCAACGCGAATATGACGACCAGAGAGCCTTGGAAATTCACACCGCGAAGGACTTCATCTTCTCTATGCTTGGTAAAGAAAATTGTGCTATTAAGTTGATAAAAGCCTTATCCTGTTGCAAGACATAGCTAATTAGGCTACATTTCCTCGATATCGATATACATTTTTCGAAAACCTCGCAGCATTTCTTGGTATGTTAGCTGCAGGAATCTACCTTGTGCAGTGTTGTTCGCGTAAGCTAGGATAGTTCATCGAGTTCATTTGCTCATTCTCAGCTCCGCGAAAATGAGCAATTGTATGCAAATGCATTTTCATTAGCTGCATTAAATACAATGATGGTGAATAGTTTTAGTTAGCGAGCTTTATTGATAGACGATTATGATTTTATCTGTTGTTTCAACATTGAATATCGATAATGCATTATTTGCATCAGGTCACTTTACTCGCAGGTGTGTTGTCAGAGCCCACCGATGAGCAGGTGTCAGTTTCTCTAATTGACCGGCTGCATCGTGTGAATTCAGAACACCTGTCCTGTTCACTCAAAAGACAATATTAGGTGATGTTAGTCGAATTCAAATATGCTAGCTGGTTGTTGTCATTAACATAATTTATATATTTTAATTTGGGGAGTTTCTGCAAGACCAAGGCCCAGTAAGTGCAAACGTCATTCTATGCAAAAAAATCAAGGCTAGCCACTCTCTTACATCAAAACATTAGGGTCAGAATGCATTAATAAATGCTTTAAAAAAGCGATGACGTAGTTCCATTCGTGTGGGGTTGCTGCCCTGCCCTTTTGCCTTTCTAAAGACCACCAGGGTGGGTTCAGGTATTAACGTGTGAATAAAGTTACCAAAATATTTCTGATTGGCTGTTAATAATATTCATTAATAATATTCGTTTACTTTAACTATATATTGCATGATTGTTAAATATGACGTATAGCCTTCCAACGTGTTACCTTTCGTACTGTATAGTCATACACGCAAGCTGCACGTCAACGCCCACCAGCCTTGATTGTAAGTGAACCACCGCCTTTCTGTCTTACTATTACACTGCTGTACAGGAGGCATACGATCCTGGATCCATCAAAGTGGACAAGAAAAACGCCACTGCGCCCCGTCTACACAGATTAATTCAGATTAATTCCAGTCGGACTGTCCACATCTGTGTAAACTTGCCCCAGTCTGCTGGATTTGGAGTGTGTCTGTAGGACTTTATAAACCAATGAACTTAAGCATAAAGATGACTTCATTATGAGGAATATGCTAATTTTAATTGATGATGTAACAGATAATTGCAGCAGTGGGATGAATTTGGAAGTGTACAGACCGATTTTTGTCCTGCTCTGTACAAATAAATTCAACTAACTTCATTGGCTGGAGCTTCATCCTGCAGCAAGACTGTGACCCCAAACATATTGAATCTAAACATTCATCAGTGAGGCGTTGTTGCTTTGATTTGCTTTTATGTTCATCCTTTAACTTCATTTTTCACAGATGAAAACGGGCAACTCAACACACAAACCACTGTTTCTACAAAATTGTAAAACATTCTCTCGTAAATACCATGAAATAAAAGCTGATCCTCATCATCTTTTGAAGATCCAAATGCCTTAAGTATATAGCAAAAATGGGAAATTTCACTCTACTGTTACTGTTTGGAGGGCACTGTATGTTTTCAAAGCAGATTATATTGTTAATAAGGGTAAATAGCATCTGCAAGACTGCCTGTACCTCCTCATCCACTATTTTTGCTCATTTAAATGACTTTTTTGCCTTCCTCTGAGGGAAGGGCCTTAGTAAAAATGTCACTGGCACTTATACAGAATATTCATCAGCATGCCTTTTGGGTGTGAGGTTTGTAGTTGGTTAAATGGAGGAGTTTTGGTTTGGTTGAGGTCACAAATGAATACCACTGATTAAAATGTATTCTAAAAGTGCTCTTGAGAAGATATACCACCATGAGCTCAGTTTAAATGATGTACCATCATGTGTGGTGCCATTTCTCTCATAAATGATCAAAATTTTCCATATAAAACTGTGGAGCCGCATCTTTTGCTTAATGACTGTTTCGTGGCAGTATTTTGTTCCAGCAGCCTGAGGGGCCCCTGCTTTACTTCCAGCCTTTAAAATGCTTTGGGTTCCACCATAAATAGCTTCATTACATCGGCAATTTTGACCTTTTCTGGTAAAAGGGTGAAAGAAAAGGCTGATGGTCACAGTAATATACCATATAATACCATGTGGTTCTCAGAAAATCTTAGCCATTACATTTAAAAAAAAATTTTTTTTTAAGATGTGGCATGAAAAGCAAGGTTGGAGTACAGTGGGATTAGCTTGGCACTGAGGATCAAGGAACATAAGTGTATCTTTTGCAATTAAACCCTGCCTGGGTGAGCTGTTGTGCCCTTGGGCATTGAAGGCAGAATTGCTGCAGTAAATATCCAGCTGTGCTATGGGAGGCTATGTGGCTAGGCTTTGTGAGGCTGTGCCTTTAAAAGGCCCGTACGCATCAGCATTCTCTTCTTGGTTTTAGCATCTAAAACGCCCACAAAACAGTCGCTAAGAGCTGTGATGTAGGTTTTTTTGAAACGTCCCTTACCCCTCCCCTCCCGCCTCCTGTGGTCAGCTCTGTTTTAACATTTAGCGATGTCATCCAATAAATGCAAAAACATACGTCCTGTCATGTCAGAGAAAGTTTTACAAACAACTTGTGAAGTTAGACCCTAAAATATGCATACTTCTACCAAAATTGTGATCGCTTTACTTTAATCAGAGAGGCAGGGTATTACCAAATAATTCATTCCAGGAAGCTTTTTTATAAGCAGCCCAGTCAGTCAGCATGCGCAAAGGCACCGTGACTTTGAGACTGCTACGGACAGCCAGGGAACGCTGGCCTGCGTTCCCTTGACTCAAGGTGTCATAGCAAATGCTGGCAGTCTTAATAAAGCCTTAAACAAAGAAATGAAAAAAATGCCTATTCGGTTAAATGTTAGAATTATTACGTAAAAAAATAAAAAAGTGGCTGAGTGTTCGTCTTCATTGAATTCCTCAGGTGAAACATTGTCACATTAAGTTGGAATAGTGAAGAAGACTGTGAGGGGGTCAGACCTAGGCAAAAGTGGTGCCATTTAGGGGAACCATTTTGTTTACATTTCCATATTTACTTTGTCATGAAACATTTTGCTGAGCTCCTGACTCATACCACTTAATGCAATGGGTAGGGACGTTCTTTAATTTCCTTACCAAAGTCCAATCTGGCAGTTTTACCATGGCCCGTTTCATTTGCCTGAATTCATCCTTGCTCCTCCAGCTGAAATGACGCGATTAATTGCTATTGAACATCGCACCGTTTGATGGCTCCTTGGTAAGGTTAGTGACCCTCTTTGCTCTGAGATCGCTTAGTGCTCTCATACTTATAATATAATATATATAATAAAAGGCACCATATGAAAGTGTGTAATGGATGCCCTACAATCTCTGCCCTCATGTACCCTCCTTTTTTTTTTTTTTATCTTATCAGCGCTGAGAGGACAGGCTGTAAACTGAGCTGATGGTGGTGCAGTTTGACTGCAGTACCCGGGTGTGTCACCTGTGTCGACAAGCCTATGCTGTATTTCCCACAATCCCTCTCTTCCTGGTTGCTTCAGTTCAGGCTTCAGTCCTGGTATTGGGCTCTGCTTGGGTCTACCATTTTGTGGAAACACTTGTTTTCTGCCAATCAAAGACTGGTTTAACTTGGGACTGTGGGGGGGAGCGGGCCGGGCCACGGGCCACTTTTGAAACTGACATTCTGTAGGATGCAAGGCAATAATTACAGATTTAATTTTGTAAACACAAAAAGTAGTAACACAAAATGGATCCAATGTTGAGAATGAGTTCATCAGCGAGCTGCCAGTGAATTATTTATGAGAGGATGTGGCATCAAGAAGAGGCTTGAAATTGAAATGGAAAAGGTAATCAATATGGCAATTTCCCAGCCCCTAAGTCCCTAAATTAAATGAGCAATGAACTGCACTGAACTGAACACTCTTGTTTGTTGGCTATTTAAACCAAATCTCCCCTTTTAAGGTCACAAGAAATTAAATATGCGAGGAAAATATGCAGTATTTAATATTCATTTTAGAACTGTTGTTGGGACCTTGTCTTGTCATCTACCAACTTAATAGTCATACTCTTACTCCTTCTTTTGGAGTGACATCACAGTCTGCAGTGGACACTCACCTACTGGCTGACATTTCTTTTCCAGTTCCTGCCAAAAGTTCAATATTAAAATGAGATTTAAAGATGTATGGGATCAAACAGTACCTGGATGCTAGAATGAAATGCCTGGATGGGAAAAATGTTTGAGTATTGAATTAAAAGGTATCGGAGCCCAACGTTTGATCTGCCTACGGAACATGCATGTTTACTATGACTTACTATGACTGATTAGTTGGACTGCAAACTTGTATTTACTGCAATTCCCATGATTTATGTCCCAGCTCAAGAATAGCTCTGCTGTTCTGTTGACAGAAGCAAATGTGTAGGACTTGTGATTTGCATATAGTCTCTGGTGTTTTACCCTATCCTGATTCTGATGCATTAGGAGCCTTCACTGATGCTGCCCCAGATTCTTATGAGACCCATGAGATGATGGCTTTCTTTAAGATGGAAGCGCTTGTCCACTGTAACTCTACTCGGTCGCATAAATCATTTAGTAATAAGTCTCCCAAGTCCTTTGGACTGCCTTTCCTTTCTCGGTCTCTCATTGGCGATATGGAAACAGACATGCAGTCAGGTCATTGCGATGCTGGAGCCAAGGACTCTGTGCTGTGTGCCACGGGTCATGTGATGGACTAGCGAGACTGTCTGGGGCCACTGTACCTGTAGAGGCGGGGGCTCGTTGGAAGGCTGGCAGTAGATCAATAGGACACACAGAGTGGTATAGAGTAATGCACAGAGGACAATGCATCCTCACAGATCAACCTCCCATGGTCTAGAACACCTCTTTCCCTCCTACCTTTCTGAATCCGTATGAAAGTGAAACCTTGCTGTGTATTAGAAACCTTTCCTTGCCCTCTCCGGCTCACAGGGATGGTGCAGAAGCTGGACCAGAAGCTGCCGGTTGCGAACGAGTACCTCCTCCTCTCGGGCGGCGTGAGGGAAGGCGTGGTGGACATGGACCTGGATGACCTCAACGTCTACGCCCGGGGAACGGACTTTGACCTGGACTTCACCTTGCTGGTGCCCGCGCTCAAACTGCACGACCGCAACCAGCCAGTGACCCTGGACATGCGTCACTCTGCGCTCTGCCACTCCTGGCTGAGCCTGCGGCTCTTCGACGAGGGCACCATCAGCAAGTGGAAGGACTGCTGCACGGTGGTGGACCACATCAACGGCGCCACCAACTACTTCTTCTCACCCACACTGGTGGCGGACTGGTTCTACGAGGCCATCGGCGTGGTGCTGCAGGAGGTGCAGAAGAAGCCCCAGCGGGGGATGCCCAAGGTGGAGAAGGTGGAGAAGAACGGCACCATCATCTCGGTCATCCTGGGCGTGGGGAGCAGTCGGATGCTGTACGACATCGTCCCCGTGGTGTCCTTCAAGGGCTGGCCGGCGGTGGCCCAGAGCTGGCTGATGGAGAACCACTTCTGGGACGGGAAGATCACGGAGGAGGAGGTGATCTCCGGCTTCTACCTGCTCCCCGCCTGCTCCTGCAGCGGCCTGAAGGAGAACGAGTGGCGGCTGTCGTTCGCCCGGAGCGAGGTGCAGCTGAAGAAGTGCATCTCGGCCAGCCTGATGCAGGCCTACCAGGCGTGCAAGGCCCTAATCATCAAACTGCTGTCCCGGCCCAAGGCCATCAGCCCCTACCACCTGCGCAGCATGATGCTGTGGTCATGTGACCGGCTTCCAGCCAATTACCTGTCCCAGGACGACTTCTCCGCTCACTTCCTGCTCGGCCTTATCGACGACCTGCAGCACTGCCTGGTCAACAAGATGTGTCCCAACTACTTCATCCCGCAGTGCAACATGCTGGAGCACCTGTCGGAGGAGACGGCCATGCTTCACGCCCGCAAGCTGTCCTCAGTGCGCTCCGACCCGGCCGAGCACCTCCGCACGGCCATCGAGCACGCCAAGGCCTCCAACCGGCTGACCTTCGACCTGCAGCGGCGCGGGAGCGTGGCCAGCCTGCCCTCGCCCCAGTCCGACCAGGGGGACCCGCAGCCGGACGACCGGCTCGCCAAGAAGCTGCAGCAGCTGGTGACGGAGAACCCGGGGAAGTCCATCTCGGTGTTCATCAACCCTGACGACGTCACGCGGCCGCACTTTCGCATCGATGACAAGTTCTTCTGAGCTGCCGCCTCCCCACAGAACCCCTTTTCCTGTCTGGAAGCGCTGGTGTTTTTCCCTGGTGATGTTTTCTGTAGAGCGTTGTGATTTATACTTTCTGTGATTTGTCACATACACACACACACACACACACACACACACACGCACACCAAACGAAGGAAGGCACGGTGGTCTCTGTTACCATGGTGACAGTGGTCTATAACTCCAGTGAGCAGGACTGGAACAGGCTGAAGAACTGAGAATGTGCGCAGAGGGGTCTGAGTGCAGAGGACTGTAAGGGGGTGGCTCATGTCACTGCTGAACGTGTAAATGGAAACCGTTTTATGAGGTGTATAACAGAGACAAACTTCAGTCCTTTAAATTAAACCTGGCTCTGTGCCAGGAGGCCAAATTGCTTTTCAGAAAGTCAGGCGTCTTTGACCATTCCTGTGTATAGATTTTTACTTCTCCACTGTGATAAGTTGAATTACTTCTATCTAGGTACTTTATAACTGCATATAATAACCTCCTTTTTTTTTTTTCTTTTTTTTTTTTTTTCAATCATTGAAAAATGTATAGAATATTTTCTTTTCAGAAATTGTTTTGTTTTCTGGAATGCAGAATATGCCAAACCTGCAGGATTGTGGCTGGTGGAGAATGAGCTCCATCCTCAAGTGCAATTAGTCACGTACACACACAACCATAACAGGCTAACAGTAATGTTTACTGCATAGTAGTTTCATGGGAATATTTCACTGAATGAAACATTTGCATATTGTTATTCTTTTCTAGACCTCCAGGACTTTTATGCAGAACTCGGTACTTGTTCCAAACTGCAATTACTTTTATTTATTAAAGTACATTGATGCTTTTTGATTATGCAAATTGGGTTGAAGCTTGACTCCTGTGTATTCCTCACTCTGAGAGAAGATCCTGCCTCTATTGACATGAATTGATTATACATCCTTACCATTACCATGGATCAGTCTCACAGCTGGCCTTCAGAATGGTCCAATCCCCTAGCAATCGTCTCTGACCAATCGCACACCATCGCTGTCGACGGGGACCAGTCTGACCAACCTCGCCATACCCATGGACCAATCCAACTGCGTCACCTTGAACATGGACCAATTCCTCACCCCTTGCCTTCACCATTGGCCAATCCTACAGCCTCTTTGCCCTCACCGGCCAATCCCACAACCACCCCAAACTTTGACACTGACCAGTGACGTATTGGCATATTGAGGCGGATCTGCTGCTCCCAGCTGAGAAACACAGATAATCTGGATCTCTGGATCTGTCCTCCTAACCTGGCGAGACCCGTACCAGGTACTGCGGAACTCCAGAGAGAGCGCCGTTGGGAATTTGTGATATGAAAATATGAACAGAGCATGACCCACTTTTAAGAGAGCGCTTTGTATTGACTTTTGAAGATTTATCTAACAAATACAATGCAAAATAGATAACTAAATTGAATGATTTGACTTAGAGATTGTACGCTTGATGCAGACTTGATTGGACTGTGATTCATCACACTTGAAATGTAGGTATAACCCCCCATGTTAAAAGAACATTCTATTCTTTGGCCAAATCAGTGCTGTGATTCATATAAGGGCAACAAACTAGTATGTATATAGTTGTTCAGGATTGTCCACTGATGATGAGGTGTTTCTAATCTTATATTTGCTTGTGTAAAATAATTCTGTATCCCAAATCTGAATGTGAGTGAAATATGTTCTAGATCTCATTGCAAATTGAAAGCGTCCTGTGGGACTTGGTACAATGGCTGCAATGTACTCTCCAGTGCCATTCTGCATGGGGCAGTGAGTAGAATCACTTGGCTGTATTACTTTAGTGTGCGGGTTGAATTATTACACATAGGCCAATGCATTGGCTTTTGCCGCGGGAGGTAGAATGTGTCCTTTGACGTTATATATGAATTCAGAATTGCTGCGGTCTTAAAAAATCATTATGTACTTTACGAAATCCATACAGTGCTGTCCAGTTTGTCCCCATCCTGGGCTGGTTATTTTAGTTTCCTGCTTTCTCAGCACCTGTCGGCACACCTGCAGTGCTGCCCTGAATACAGCCACTGTCAGAAAGGGAACCATTTACACGGTCTGTATTAATGCCTACTACGCTCATCTAGCCACGTTATGTATAAATGAACATTATCCCTATTAATCCACTGTACATGCATGCCTCAACACTACCCACAGGTTACCACATTAGCCGCTCACAGTTCATGTTGACCACACCCTGTTTAGTTCCCATTGACCCATACTTACCTATGCTAAGCTACATTAGCAGTACCGACCACAGTGTTGCCTCACTGGCCCAAACCACACTGATGTGTGCAATCGACGCGCACAAGACCTGACCGACCGCACTGGAATGCACTCATCGACTGAGACCGTCCCGGTGCAGACTGACCGCAGCGGTCCAAGCGGACCAAGGACAAAGATCTGCTGACCACGGCGTCCTCCGCTCTGACGTGGTCTGACGCGGGCCGTCTGTCCCCCTCTGGCTGCCCGCTCGTATTTCGGCATGTTTCTGAGACTGGTCCATGTCTTATAAACAGCGCAGCTTATGTATCTTTCAACAGCGGATGTGCTTTGAATTTATCCTTCCTGCTGCCCTACAACTTTAGACTTTACAGGTTTAAACTGCCCATATGCTACAAGATGAAAGCCAAGATGATTTATGCATTTCATTAATGTAACAACACAATATTCACAACTCATACACACGGAGGAATGATTAATGACCTCCAGACATGGTCTCTCTGCAACATGTTTTGGAGTTTTTACAGGAAATGTTATACTGCGCTCTATTGTTCTGGAACATTTCAATAAATAACTTTATTTAGGAAATGGCCCAAATGGGTTCTATGTTTCCAAAGAATAGTGGGTTGTCTAGATGCGCATGAGTAGAGACATGTAAAAGTCTAATCTTCAAATGATAGCCGCTCATCTCATGTGCTTACATCATCGTGCCCACCTCCTGTCCTTCATCTCCCATGCTCTTTATTTTCCCTCGTCATCTGATTTCCTCTCCGGGCCAGAAGTGAGACTCATCAGTTCTCTGCTCTGACATGGTGTAATTAACTTAGAATTTGAGTAATTTGGCTCAACGAGCCCCCGTGAGATTCACTCCTTACAGTCTTCTGTCAGCTTCTGTCAGCCGGTAGAACCAACACCACATGTTATCATGGCAACCTATTCCAGGACCCTGTTACCTCATTAATCTACTCTCACCCGCTGTTACCATGGCAACCTACACCTGCACCCATCTCCACAGCAAACAATACCCACACCAAACTTCTTACACACCCATGCGTCACTTTGCAGCTTTCCTATGACAAGCTACACCTGCATAATACAAATATATCTATCTTGCATACAGATGACCATGTTACAAATAAAGATTTTTGAATTTCCAAATTAAGCCATATCATCCTTGTTCATATTGAAACTATGCACTTTACAAGTATAGCTTTGTGGTAGATATCTCACTGAAAGCACACCAAACCAGATTACCATGCTACAAATAAAGGTATTTCATATTTTCAAATCTATGCTTGCCTTGTACATATTAAAACGGCATACTGTACAAGCATAGGTTTATAGTAGATCTATTGCTGAATGCTTCAATGCATGTAATGACATGTATCAGATAAGCCATCTCAATATCAAAGTGTCGTTATAGTCGTAATTTTGTATGTCTGGGTGTTTAACAATGCCCGTTTATGCAAATAGATTGAATACTTTACATTTTAAACACGTGAATGAAAGGCGTTGTGTGAATCATATTAAATGGTTTTTAAAGACAATTGCCCTCAAAGAAAGTAGCTAACAGTGGTGATAGCGAGTATGGCGATGGTTCTTTTTTATTATGATCAAAAAGTATTGGCGTAAGCATTATATTGATCATGATTACAATCATTTCAGGAGATAATAGCGATAATTCAATCAGGTACTTGTCGTGCGATCGTTTTCTCAAAAATATAATTTTCAGCACAACCAATTTAAGTACTTTCAGGACACTATAGACGCTCATACATGCAATGATGTTGGATGCTCCAGCTCTGTCCCCACGGAGATTATTATTTCATTTCATAGAGCACAAAACACTGCTCTTTAGATAAAATCGTACACACAGTTGCATAACTGTGGATACATTTATTTTAGATGTCACCTTAAACCTGAACCGCGAGTCGTGACGTCACTCATGTAGTTGATAGGAGGGGAGCTGCAGCACCACAGCAAGAGGACAGCTCCCGATCGCGGCGCGCGGACACAGGTAACGCACGAGCCTGGATGAATATACGCACAGACTCCTCCGTAACACTCCCAGCATTCACCAATCTGCGACCCCCACCCCAAACAGAAATAAATCACAGGCAAACACAAAATTTGTGTTTTGACAGCTGTTCTTACCGGTCACGCCTGCAGATCACAGATCGGCAAGGAAAAGGGGTTCCGGTCTGAGAAGAAGCGGCACATCCCAACAGGACCATTAAGCTACACGGCGGAACGTCTTCCACTTCCCTTAACCACTCAACAGCACACAATCACAGCAGGAGATGGAGAACAAGGGCGTCGGTAAGGGGCTTAATATATTTTGGAAGCAGAGGTGTGAACTGATCGTATATGCGGAAACGTAGCGTGGTTATTGATAAGGCGGCGCGGGGCAGTGCGTGGCGCGCTTCTGTGTGAGTAGACTGCGGTACTAGGAGCTCGTTCTCAGGACAGGTACCTTGCTGTATGCTATGCACATTGCAGCAGTTGAGCTTTAAGTGTGATTTGCCGATAAAACTATGTCTATGTCCGATTTCACCTGCTGCTGCGATGGTGCTGACGGAATCAATCCCGGCAACTCGAGCTGACAGGGCGCTGCTTTGTTTTCAGACACAAGCCTGATGCAGCAAAAACGCAGCTCCGCGGGGCTTCGGGAGGGGAAGGGTGTCTCACTCCCTCCCGCAGCTTTGGGCGACGCCAGCACGCACTCAGTGTTGGTAAACCCATAACCTATGGTGTGTTTGCTTACACACTGTTTGTAGAAATGATGAGATTTACATTTTGCGGATTGTATTTACTGTTTACTGTTCTGATTGTTTGTAATTAAATATATGTATATATTTATCTTGTGAACAGATCAAATACAGACCTGGGTATGGCCACATGAGCTGAAAGTGTTCAGCATTAGGTGTGTGTGCCCTTGTGTGTGTTTGTTTGTGATGTTAGTAATGTATTAAGGGTCTGTGTGGTGTGGCATGTTAGTCAGAGGCTCAGCTGGCCTGATCAGCATGCAAGAAGTGTACTGATCCATACCGCACAGACACCACTACATCACAACATTAGGGCGCGTTAGCTGTACACCTATGTGTATGTAAGCGAGAGAGAGACAGAGAGAGAGAGAAAGAGAGAAAGAGGGACAGATAAATTGGGCGTGTGCGTACTACATGCATTTGAATCATATAGCAGAGACTATATGACTCAAATGCATGTATGATTATGTCATCAGTCAAAATACGAGGTCAGACACAGCTATTTGCATAAGTGAATGCTGAGTCTTCAAGTTTTATGAACTTTGAACGTGTTTAAGCCAAATATCTCTTGAATTTGATAGCGTTTCCAACCAGATTTCAGGCATAGGTTGTTGTTGACACCTGCATCCCAGACTCATTTTGAGCATATGGTCCATGCTCTAAGTGTTTTATCAACACACTGGAATGTGTCACTGTTTTGACACACATACCGGAGTGTACTAATGCACAAATAACCTATGCTTAACAATAACCTATGCATGTTATTCCAACAAACATTTGCTAATGCTATACCAACACAATATGATGCACTCGAGGCCCTGACACAGAGTTGTTGTGGTTGGGATCTATTTCCATTAGGGAATTTCATCCCTTAGAAATAGGAGGCGCCAGTTCATTAGTCTTGGATACAACCCAATATACAATCTTTCAGTGTCCTTTGTGAATAGCATTCAAGACAAGCATAGGCTGGGGCCTACAGCTGAAACATTGCAGATTTTGGTTTTGGGTATCTCGTTGACTCTGATTTACAATTTGCAATTTACTATTTTAGCAGACACTTTTAGCCAAAGCAACTTAGAACGTGCTTTTCACATGGTGACCAAAAATAACAAGAGACAGAGGAAGCTACAGTTATAACCATCGAGTGCCATCGAGGTGCTTCCCTCAAGACCCGTGAGATAAGTGGCAAGCAGGGTGAGTTCGTTTCTTATATATAGAAACGGTGAATTAAATAGAAACGCTGAGGTGTAATTTGAAAAGGTCAGTTCTGAGATGTTGTGTGGAGAACGACCGGGGTAATCTGCCTTCCTGAATGAACGGGGAAGGTCAAACCGGGGGAACGGGACGGAGCGGAGTCGATGCTGTAAGGAACGCCTGCCAGGTGTTCAGGGAGAGGGGACAGCCAGCTGGCAGGAGGACACTGAGAGGAGAGGTCTGGATGGAGTGTGGGGTGCCATCATTGACTGGAGATGGGAAGGGACAGTACAGTTAGTGCACTAGTGGGACTGATTTCAATTGAACGCTGACAGCTGCTGGAAGACAGAGAAGGTTGTTCAAAAATGTTATGTAAATTCTGGAAGGATGAAGCAGCATTCTGGATCAGTTGCAGAGGCCTGGCAACACAGGCCGGTAAGCCAGCCAGCAAGGTGTTACAGTAGTCTAGACAAGAGGTTACAAAGGTATGTGCAGGTGATATGTAACCTCTACTTTCCCCAGGTTCAGCTTCAGGTGGAGGGTGGACTTATCTGACACAATGTCAGCCAGGCACGCTGAAGTACTCACCTGAACTTGGGTGTTGGAAAGAGAAAAGGAGAAAGAGAGTTGAATGTCATCAGTAGAGTAATGATATGTCATGCCATGAACAGACCAGACTTCACAATAGCCTTTGTCCTACATGGGTAGGGTTACTTTGGCCAAAGTCTGGCAAGGATGACCATTACATGGGTTCCTGTAGACTTTGCAACAAGAGACTATCCAAGGGAAACCAGTTTTCAATGGTGAGACATACAACTGATGGTGAGACCAGTGCTACTGTAACGCTCAAGAGGTGCCTTGTGTGCTGTGTTGTGAAAATTAATCACCAGCTTACAGAAGAATGTATTGGTCTCTCAAACAGAGAGCCAAACATATGACTCCTTTCATTGACTCACATACTCTTCTGAGTAACTTGTACATTCCTCCTTCTCAACTCCTGCTGTTCTCTCAGCACACTGGTAGGATATGATTGACGATGCACCAGTGTCCCTTTAGATGACTTTTCATCTGCCCAATTGGGGCTTTGGGTCAGTAGATTACAAACATAGTCTTGTATTAATTTAAAGGATATTTCAGCATCACTAATTAAAAACAGATATAACACTTGTAAAATGGTGACATCCTTGCATATTAAATAGCAGTGTATAGTTGTAACAGACATGTGGGCACCATGCGGGTCAGGTCAGAGTTCAAGGGTCAGAGGATATTATGCCGCACAACTGTCATGAAATATACTGTTATGGGTTGAACACAAAACACAATAAATGGGGGTACCACATTTCTATAACACATTATATTTAATGTTATATTTCTCTGCATACTATTACATTATATGGACTAGCATATACAGGAGGTGCCTGTTGGACATGGTGAGAAACAGTTATGGGAAGAGTGGGTGCATCCGGGATATGGGAATGAGATATGTGGACCAAGGAGCGAGATGTTTGTGACATGGAAATGGATATGATGGAATTATTAGTGATTAAGTAGGTGGCATATTTTAGGTTGTTGGGGAGGAGTATTTGGTGCTGAATGGGAAGGGTGTTCGATGGTTCAGTGGGAGGAGAATATGCTGCAGCCTAAGGTCTGGTGTGTGATATGTTGAGATTACAAGGCTAATTTCATAAACTGATATTAAACAAATTCAATAAGCTTACCTGGTTTCTTTATCATAAGCATTTAGCTATTTAGCTTTAGCTTATGATAATAATACATACTTGTTAAATGAATAAATACATAATTAGAAGTTAATTTATACATAGTGTATTTATTTAGGGGTGGCCTGTAGCGTAGTGGTTAAGGTAAATGACTGGGACCGGCAAGGTTTGTAGTTCGAATCCCAGTGTAGCCACAATAAGATCCGCACAGCCGTTGGGCCCTTAACCCTGCATCACTCCAGGGGAGGATTGTCTCCTGCTTAGTTTAATCACTGTACATCGCTCTGGATAAGAGCATCTGCCAAATGCCAATAATGTAATGTATTTATACTGATACATTCATTTACTGTATGTAGGCCTACATGTATATGGATTCATACAAACAAATGAATCTGCACACATTTTCTATAAATGCATATACCTACTGCATTCATGCATTTAAAGTGTTACCTTTATAACCTGTTAAGGCAGTGAATGGAGACATCCGCACACTGTTGTCGACTCCCAGACTCAGCAGGCTTCCAGGTAGTAAAGTAGTAAGGGTTAAAGTATCATTCTGGGACAGCTGACTGGTGCATCTGTTTCAGACATGCCAGTGTAGTGCAGTCACAGTGCAGTATTCCTTTGCTCGGACCGAACCAGGACTGGACCAGGGATTCCGGTGGGCTGACAGTTCACCAGATCTTCGCCCAGAGAGAGAGGCTTTCAATCAACAGAGTACCTGCTGCCATATGGCTCACTAGCACCCCCTCTGCTTGACCAGGGACATACAAGTTCATGCCAGCTAAACTGTCCTCTTGGTGCATTAGCTGAAGCGCTTAGCTGGCAGCTTCCTGAGTGAAAAACAGCCTGCTGACGTCACACACATCAGCGGATCTTCCTGAATTGGCAAGGGATGTTTAAAGGGAAGGGCAAGCTTACATTGTAACTCAGCATAAAATAATTTTTATATTATAACCATTGTCTAAACAGTGAAGGCAAATGTGTGCCTCAACCTTACACAATGAGATTCAGGAAGCATTTAACTGCATGATTTTATATCTGCTCAACCAGAATATGAATCAGCTGTGCCACAGATGTGTATTCCAGGAGTGAGATGTTCTCATTTGCCAACCATGTGTGCTAAATGACCACACCCCCCCCCCCCCCCAAACACACACACGCACACACATGGTTGCATATGCATAAGCACACACACACACACACACACACACAGAAGCACACACACACTGATGCACATGCATACACACACAGATATACATACACACACACACACACACTCAGATGCACATGCATACACACACACACACAGATGTACATGTACACACACACACTCAGATGCACATACATACACACACAGATATACATACACACACACACACACACAGATGCACATACATACACACACAGATATACATACACACACACACACACATGCACATGCATACACACACAGATGTACGTATACACTCACACACACACACACACACACTCAGATGCACATGCATACACATACACACAGATGCAGATGTACAAGCACACACACACAGAAGCTCACACACACAGATGTACATGCATACACACACACGCACACAAACTCAGATGCACATGCATATACACACACAGATGCACATGTACAAGCACACACACACACACACTCATGTTTCTGAAAGGGTCTCTGCTTTATTTGTACAGATTCAGATCACTGGCCTGGGTGAAAGTGATGTTCAAAAGGAGCTAAATCCCACCACTTCAGAAAGGTGGAAATGTGGTTTTAAAAAGCTGACATTATCCTCTCACAAAAGTAGTGACAGTGCTGTCAGTACATGTTTTCAAACATGTCACATATAAAATACAGTGCCTCCAGAGCCATTATAGTGAATGGAGCTATCCATCCATCCATCCATTTTCTAAACCGCTTATTCCTGGTCGTGGGGGCAGGGGGGTGATGGAGCCTATCCCAGCATGCAATGGCATGAATATTTCCTGAGTCGGCAGTCCATCACAGGGCCCACACACTATTGACTCACACATTCATACTGTACCTACGGGCATTTTAGAGTCCACAGTTAGCCTGCTGCATGTTACATTACATTATTGGCATTTGGCAGATGCTCTTATCGAGAGCAACGTACAGTTTATTAGACTAAGCAGGAGACAATCCTCCCCTGGAGCAATGCAGGGTTAAGGGCCTTGCTCAATGGCCCAATGGCTGTGTGGATCTCATTGTGGCTACACCGGGATTAGAACGTGTCCGAGTCATTTACCTTAACCACTACGCTACAGGCCGCCCCCATGTCCTTTGACTGCAGGAGGAAACCAGAGAGCCCAATGGATACCCACGGACACAGTCGAGATTCAAACTTGCCACCTTCTTGCTGTGGGGACAGTGTGCTATTCACTGGAAAGGAACTAAATATTTGTAATATTTAATGTCAGTCGAAGCTTATAATTTAAGCTTTAAAAATTATGTTCCTTCGAAAATTAGTTCACAATAAACAGATATGGCTGAGAGCCCCCCCCCCCCCCCCCCCCCCAACTGCGCCTCAGAAGTTTGACTGGACAAAACATTTTCAGCAAGTAGTTTGGATTTCAGTCAGCAGATACACTGCTGGTACATTTTAAGCACTGCCAGACGATTCACAGGCTGTGGCTTTTTATAGAGCTGTATGAATGAGTTTCTAAGATGCACACCTTCTGGACAGTAGAGTCTGCCTGTGCCTGCTAAAAACACAGATATATACACAGACTATGTCAGGATGGGGCTACATGGGAGTGAAAAAAGAAAATAAACAAACTGTAGTACTATAGCATCTTTGACTTGGAGGTTGATGGACCTATGCCTGGGGAGCTGTGTAAGGCCATGTCTGGGGAATGGTTTACCCTTTGCTTAATGTAACTATGGCTGATGGAGGGCTGATGCAAGTGAAAAAAAAGATATTTTGAAACAACAGTGGTTTGTGACTAAGAAATGCAGTATTGGATTATTACAGTACTTATGCAATGAATGTGGTGAATTCTGTAGGTATCTAAAAAGTTGTGTGTTCAGTATTGTGATACCTACACAGACACAGCCACACCCACATGGCAAAACCTTACCTTATTTTAGCTTAGCTTAAGACAAGCTTTTTACTATTGAAGATAATTGATCCACATGCCTAATGCACACACATATTATGATGTTATGACACCATTGTGTCTGCACAGTATAGGCAAATGGGTCTGAACTGTGTAGCATGTACTGTATGTGTGGGTACCATATATTACAAGCGTATATCTCTGTCTCCATAGGCATTAGTATGTAGGTTTCTATGTTGAGGCATGTAGGTGTGGCTGTGTGCCTGTATTTGTGTGTGTGCGTGTGTGTGTGTGTGTGTGTGTGTGTGTGCATGCATGAATGCGTGTGTGTATGTGTGTATGTGTACATGCGTGAATGCGTGTGTGTATGTGTGGATGCGTGTGTGTGTATGTATGTGTGCATGTGTGTGTGTGCAGGAATGTGGGTGTGCTTCTTCTCTTCATTATGGCTGACATCTTCCTGCTGACCACAGCATTTTTTCTGTTTACTCCAGACTTCCTTTCATTAATGACAAGCTCATGGGGCACGGTAGTTCACCACTGCCTGTTCATATTTTACACGCTCTCTAACAATTATTTTACATCTCACCAACCGCCTTCATCTTCACCCCACCCCTTTCTCTCATCCTCCTCCTTTTTTCCTTATCCTGCTTTTATCTCTCGCTGCTCTTTCCTCTCTGCCTCGCTCTCTCACTCTCTCTCTCTCCCTCTTCCTCTCTCTCAGAATGATGAAGTGTTTGATAGCTCTGCAGTAGCAGACGGGGAAGCTGAAACGCTGCAGCCTCTGAACCTGGACGTTGGGTTCAGCAGGGAGCGCTCAGCCAGGTCTGCTCTGGGCTCACACGTGCCGCTCCGTCTCCGGCTCGTATTCGGATTCAGGTCTAAACCACGGCCGACGCGTGAACGTAGAGTAATTCAAAATAACTGAAGCTGAATCTCACTGTAACGTACGGCTGTCTGGAGAACACAACCTCCCCCGGTGGTTATCGCAGAAGGGCATTGTTTGTGTTGAAAGGGACGCTGAGGCGCTGCCGGGTTTCAGCCCTGCGATGCGCAGCCGGGTCTGCGCATGCGACTGCGACGCGCAGCCGCAGACCGGCTCTCTGAGCTGAGATTCCCTGGTCACATGACTGCGTCTGCACAGCGCTGAATTATTTAGCGGGCGCTTAATGGCGGAGCCGAGCTGGGCAGCGGAGCAGGATGCTAGCAGATACGCTCCATTGTCTATCTGTTCTTGTTATTTCCACAAAGACTTTCCTGGCTTCCTTCCATCACAGATCAATACCTCTCTAATGTCCTATTAGAGAAGGCCTTTTGTCTGTCTAACATTCTCCCACAGGTACTTACTATGTCCCTCAGCAGCTGAGTTTTGGGTCTGGATACAAGATACAGGAAGTGAAGGACACACCCTGAGTGAGAACGCCCAACATTTTCTATGAAATGCAACATTTGTTTTACACCGTTTTTGCTAAAATGCACCATTATCTTATAAAGACATTAATATTTCATTTTATTTTCCTACCACAGCAAACTGCTTGTAAGTGACTGAGCAAAATAGTTTAATTGCACTAAGTGGAAATAATGCAAGGAAAGTTCACTGGAATTAACCTCTGACCGGAAATTCTTAATGGATAAGGAACTGTCTATATGTCTATTATAAGCTTATGCATGTCTGAGAATTTGTTTGCATGTGTGGAAAATTGTTGGCATACAGAGAAAACAAATGTGTGTGTGTCTGTGTGTGTGCATGCATGTGCGAGTGTGTGTGTGTGCTTGTTTGTGTGTGCATATGAGGAGCGTGTGTATGTGCATCTGTCTCTTATGAACTGGAATATCATACAGTGAAAGTGGTTACATACTATAATGCATATAATATTGTAGCTAGCTAATGAAAACATCAATAAATGACCTTTAATCTAATTAAACAGAGGACGGAGTAGGTCACCATTTCTGTTGTAGGTACAGTATATTTCGCACATGTCTGAAGCTGCCTTTTGTTGTGTCCAACATTGCCATGGTAACCTCAGCTCCAAACTGGCTTGGCCCCTGTCCAGTGGTCGTGTGTCAGGTGGCTTTGTCAGCAGGCTGGCCCTGTCAGGAACTCTGGCCTGAGTGCCCACACTGTATGCACCGGATACAAACAAATACAGTCACATTCAAAACAGCGATGTCAGGACACAAATAAACTTCAAAAATAAACAGGGTTTATCAGTCGCTAGTGCCATGAACAAAATACTCAATGACTCTATTCAAAACATACAGTACATTCATTTATAGATATTATATTAATCTGTAAATGTATTTTTATATTGTAATGAATTTATTTATTTATAATATAATTGACTTGAAATAATTATAAATCTTTCAGTCTTGTATTGTTTTGGAAAGAAAATAACTACCTAAAACTATTCCAACATACTCTTTGAAAGCTGTTGAATTCAACTGAATCCATTAATTTATAGTAACATACCAACTCAATACCAGTGAAATCAAATATACACTCAGTGAGCACTTTATTAGGTATGTATTAGACTTATTAAGTCTTCTACTGCTGTAGCCTATCCACTGTTTGACGTGTTGTGTGTTCAGAGATGCTCTTCTGCATACCACTGCGTGGTTATTTGCGTTACTGTCACCTTCCTTTCAGCTTTGACCAGTCTGGCCTTTCTCCTTGAACGTCTCTCAATTACAAGGTGTTTCTGCCCGCAGAACTGCTGCTCACTGGATGGTTTTAGTTTTTTTCCCATCATTCTCTGCAAACTCTAGAGACTAGTGTGCGTGAAAATCCCAGGAGATCAGCAGTTTCTCAAACCACCCTGTCTGCCACCAACAATCATTCCACAGTCAAAGTTACTTGGATCAAATTTTTTCCCCGTTCTGAAAGTTGATTAACTGAACATTAACTGAAGCCCCTCATGCTGCCACATGATTGGCTGATTAGATAATTGTATTAATAAGTAGGTGTTCCTAATAAAGTGCTCAGTGAGTGTATACCCAGCCCAATCAAATATATCCACCTAATTGTGTAAACGTGTCTGTGGCGATGGCAGTTCTTGTCTAAAAACATGCAAATGTGCAAAAGCAATACAGAAAACAATTATGATTTGGGAAAGAAAGATGGCAGTATTTAACCCACAAATCAGTGTGATCCATGATTTCAGAATAATGACAGTCATTTGAACACATTGTTGCAATAGCCCAAACTGTCAATTGTTTGTTGTTTTCTTTTATATCCATTTTGTTCATTAGTTATGGGTGCTTTATTTCCATTTAGTGCAATTAAACTATATTGGTCAGTTACTTGTAAGCAGTGCGCTGTGATATGAAAATAAAATAAAATATGAATTTTTTCATAAGACATTGGCTGCACCATTTTCCAAGTGGAATTATGTTTTGGCACAGCAGCATTGTCTATTTGTTTTATTTATGATTGAAAAGGCAACATTATTCAACATTTCTGTTTGTTTAATTGACAGCTTACCTTTTGAAAAAAGCTATATATATATTTTCTTATTGATTTCTGTTGACGTTAGGGTAAAAAAGTGGATTTTATTCCTTTTCAAACAAATAAAATTTGTTGTAATCCCCCAAAGAGCATATTTATACAATTATAGTAAGGTGCTGCTTCAGGATGTCTCTTTATTTACAAATCAGCGTAGATCAAATATGGTACATCGATACAGCTGAAATATAGCATTGGAGTGATTGCTCTAGACTGTAAGCAATCTGTTTATATCTGCAGCAGTTTTACATCACTTTCCCATAAAACTGTCTGACTGTTTCCTAGTTAACACTCTCACTGGCACAAAACGCAAAAACACACACAGTCTAGAACAATTTTACAGCTCAGCTTAGCAGCTACGTCTTGACTTCTGAATCTACTGATCTGTGGGAATTTGTTTAATTGGCTTTAATACATAAAGCTTATTTGGAGGTAAAATGTAGAGAGTACAAATCTGGAGCTGTATATATAGATACCGGGAACAAAGTTCAGTCCCAGGGTTTCTCTAAATTGTTAGATAATTGTTCTGGGTAATTGTTTTTTGAGTTCAAGGTCACTGGAAGTTGCATGTGCGTGCACATGTGTGTGTGTGTGTGTGCAGCGGTGCCAGGCTAGTTATGTACTGGTGTTAAAGATTTTGTGCTGCACCTGTCCCTGATCTGAAAGCCTGATTTCTATTCTCAGTTTCACGCCTGTGAGTGAGCACTGTACAGACCCATTATACCGGGGCCTGTTGGAACTAGTAGTCTGTGAGAGACGTTATTAAAAATGATTGGCCGATTAGTTTTTAAAGGTGCAGTAACCTTCAGCACCGTCATTGTCGGGAACAGCATCAGCTTTCGCAATCTAAAATGCTGTTCCCGGTTCTGGAAGGATCCGGGATGCAGGCCACATGTGCACTTTATTGCAGTGGTGTAAGAGGCCATCAGCATCACAGACTCAGGCAGTGAAGAATGATGGAGCAGGGCGAGGCGCAGGTGTGGCTGCACAGCTGCTGCCTGTCATGCAGTAACTGCACAGTGAGTAGTCCCATGTCATGTGAGCTTGGAAAAAAATAGGACATTTCAAATGCTACATATCTTTCCACTTTCCACACAGAATCAGTGCCAGCCCCTTCTGTATAACAGACAGAGATGTCCTGCAGTGTCTGTAAGCTGCTATTGGCCACAATACATGGGTGACTGTTGTTTATTAATATCAAAACAGTCGTTAACAATAATAATGGTTATATATTTTGTGTTACTGAGGTAGACCTATGCCCCCTGCACTTCAGATTATAATGGAAAACATCCAGATTCCTTATCAAATCTTAGGAGCACAGAACCTAATTATGTCTTCTCAGACTGCTTTAGCTGAATGAACTGCATATTTTATTACCAGAAGTATGCTCCACATGCTTCTGTAAGTAACAAAATGTATTTATCTCCCACGCAGTTTATTGTATTTGTTTACATTTTATCAAACCAGAATCACCAGGTGGTAAGCACTTTTATCCACATTATCCTGTGGTTCTTCTAACTACATGAGATTACACAACTAGTACCTGCAGTTTATTGTTTATATAATTTAACTGATTGGTAGTTTTTCAGTTCTCAATAGTGTCATTTGGCTACTTGTTCACTAGGGTCATATTTCTGCTAGTTCTGTCTGGCTATGTAAGCTGTTTATTGTTTCGACGTGAGTGTTTATCATTCTATTGCTTTGTGCTGAAATAGTTACAATCCATTGTCAGATTTATCAAATAGGCCCAAGTCCTTATCTTTGTTGTTCTCTTAGCACTGTACTTCCCTCTAGGGTCTTTCAGCGCACTTGTTCCTGGTTGTGGGTATGCACTTTGCACTTTGTTGTACATCGCTCTGGATAAGAGCATCTGCTAAATGCCAATAATATAATGTAATGTAATGTTGGACTTTCCAGTCACAGCACTTAATTTTACTCTCTGCTGCTGACCAATCAGCAATCCTTTTGCAAATGGTCTTCTGTCCAATCAAAATAGCACCCCCTATATACTCACCGAGCACTTTATTAGGAACATTTTAACTTTATTACACCTACTTATTCATGCGATTATTTAATCAGCCAATTGTGTGGCAGCAGTGCAATGCATACAGTCATGTAGATACGGGTCAGGAGCTTCAGTTAATGTTCACATAAACCATCAGAATGGGGAAAGAAATGTGATCTAAGTGACTTTGACCGTGGAATGATTGTTGGTGGCAGACAGGGTGGTTTGAGTATCTCAGAAACTACTGATCTCCTGGGATTTTTACACAGGCTAGTGTGTAGAGTTTGCAAAGAAAAAAACAAAACAGTGAGCAACAGTTCTACAGAAATGCCTTGTTAATGATAGACGTCAGATGAGAATGGCCAGACTGGTCAAAGCTGACATTAATGTGACAGTAATGCAAATAACCCCACATTACAACAGTAGTATGCAGAAGAGCATCTCTGAACACACAACGCATCATAACTCAAAGTGGATAGGCTACACCAGTAGAAGTCTAATAAATACCCAATAAAGTGCTCGGTGAGTGTATGTTTGCGTTGGTTGGCACTTCCATTAAGAACAGCACATTTTGAACCTCAATATCTCACCTGTTTCAAAACCAATCTCAATGCCATTTCGCAGGTCTACTCAAATGGCCAATTTTGGTATTGCTATGTTGCGCCATTTCTGTGTTGTGGAGCCCTTTAAAAGGACACATTAAGATTTTTCTGGCGCAAAAATAACTTCATTTTGTGGGCAATTCATAAATATACGTGCTTTTTTTAATTTCATGATTGTACATTTAATTATTTATTTTAATTATGCCTCAACATTTTAAATTTCAACGATGAATTGTCCGTAGACTTAACATTGGGGAGACACATATTAAGACAAATTATGCTAATTGAACGACTGTTATGTTCAGCAACTGCCACTGACAGTCTGGTGGACTGTCTGATAGACTGTCTAAAGGAGGCAGTCAATTTATGAAAACAGCACAGTAAATAATCTGATAAAGTAAAGCGAGGGCGGCCAAAAATAGGCCAGCTAGGTCGGCGTACATAACCGGAAAACTCCTGGATGGAGTTTTCTGAGCTGCAACCCTTCGTCAGGGGCGTCTACCTTAGTTAATGTAGCTAGCTATATCGGCTAATTTCCATTAGTAAAGCTAAAGTACGGGGTATCTGTTTTCTCGACCTGCACTGTATGAAATTAAACAAAAGCGAATTAAACATTTTTGCTAGCCAGCTCAGTGAGATAACAGTGCAACGTTAGCTAACTGGCTAGTCAGCTAATAACGTATTTGTCTGTAGAATTTGTATACATTGTAGTTAGCTAGCTAACTTAAGTTAAGTTAGGTAGCTACTGTAGCTCTAGAGTCTAGGCCAAAGTAACCGCTAGGTAGCTCTACTGTTATATTGGGTGTGATTTGGGGTGAATACGGTCTTTTCAACAGGACATTCGTGGCTGACTTGATGTTAGCGACTTAGTTAGGGCTGTTCAATTACATTTCTTGTCTTTTGAGGCTTTCAGCAAATGCAAACATTTCACAGTTTTTGTGATTAATTTAGGCTATATGAATTATGCATTACATGTATTATATTGGAAGATATCTTTGGTTGTTTTTCTGCCATGCTACTATTATTATTAAAACTTTTTTTTGGCATTGCTTTGCTTACTTGGCACCTTTCCTATCATCACACCCTTCTTGCTATGAATTATGGGTAATTCAACTGGCAAAGTCTGGCGAAATCTGTCCTCAAGCAGTGTCTCTGGAAGCCCCTGCACGAGCCCCCTTGCAGACTTGATGAATTGGGCAGCCCCTAGCCACTTCACAAGAATGCGCCTGTTAAGTCCACCGGTCTGCGAATGTGGGGAGGGGGGGACATTTGGATTCAGCTTGTGGCTCTGGGTGATATTCTGTTTGTCCTGTCGTCCCCACCTCTCGTACCTGGACTCCGGGAGGGAGTCACTGGGGCCTGAGCTTGTGGCTCACTGTAAACACAAAGAGGCTGGGCCACGCCCGACAGTGTGATATACTGTGGCTGCTGGCACCTTGCCTTGCCCCCTCAGCAGATTCAGTTGCTCTTTAATTTTCACACCATGGAAAAACTCCAGGCCTGAACCTGCGTCTGCATCCCCTCCATGCTTTTATGTCTATGTAGTGCTTTCCATTCTTACCAAGCTATCCTCTGTACCCGTCTAATTATAGAACACTACCCAGCCCCCGGAGACAATGGGCTTCTTTACTGGTAGGCTGTGAATACATATAAACACTAAACATGGCTCACATTCACTTTGCTGATGGGGATATATTGAGACAGCCAATCAGGCCACTAATGAACTTAAAGCAACCAATCACAGTAGTCCTATTGAAACCCAAAAAATATGTACAGTAGTGAGCAATGCTTAGCTTTGCACAGCTTAGTAAACAGCTAATTTATACCTTCTCAGTATCCTCCCCTCTCTCCTTTTGTACCCTTCTGCGTTTTCCATCCTACCCACCTACTCTCTCTCTCTCTCTCAGAGCTATTGACCTGACACAGTGAAAAAATAGTCTTGTAAATGCCCTGTAAATCAAGACCAAGACAGTTTTTGTCATTTCTACAGGAAAATATTTCCTTCAATGAGTCACACGTTATTTAACATGTTACTTGTTTTTTGGTAAGTTATCTGTCTTGAAATCATTAAGTCATTTTAAGTGTTACAGTAGTACATTACATTTAACAATAGTCTTCATGTAGATAATTGTTCAGGTGAGTGAATTTAGTGCCATGGAGGAGTTTGATATGCGGATATGAGCTTACTGAAGGCATTTTTATGATTGTCAAAACAGCATTTGTGTTTGAAGACAAAGTATCAAGTTATGGAAATCAGACTAGTTGCATCATTCATCCTGAACTGTAACTAGAAATGGAAGAACGTGAGCGCATATCAGATTATGTGAAACAGCTTTCAATATATTGTGTATTTGGAGGGATATCTAAGGGTTGTCTTTACATAATTTAGTTACATAGAGTTAGCTACACACTGTACATACAGCATAGTAAATATGAATTTAAAACATAACAATTAAGTAAACGTAACTTATTGACACGGTGTGTGATAGGGTTTACAGATAAATAAGTTTAATGAATATTGAGCAAGTTAAATAACTTATTTTTAAGCATATTTACAAAATGCAATGGTGTCTTATCCACAAAACCATTTCCCCTGAATGTTCTTGGTCTTCAGTTGATGCCACAATCAGTCTGCACATTTTGCCACAGCCTTAATGTCCGTCTCTTACTGGTTCTGCATGCTTTAGCATAATTTCCTGTTAGATGGCGGAATATGTTTATTATATGAAATTGAATCAAAGTGGCTGTGAGCCAGTAAAGTCAACAGCAGAATGACTTGCTTACTTATTATTTAAGGCAGAGTTAATAGTCATGGGTCATAAACTCCCTGTCCTTGTTTCCACCATCCCCCCCTTCCTGTCTCTCTACAATTTACATTGCATTTTTCATTTCATGCTGGTTGATTGGAAACACATTATGATATTTTAAGTAGAAGTGACAGAGCACATCAACAAATAAATAGTTGACGGAAGGTTATGACTATACACATAATACATAGTTAATGACAGCAATAATTCAGTCAGTATGGATATTTATGATTTGTATTCATTATGTTTGTATATTATTTCGTAGCCTATAAGATTTTGTAGGTGCGCGTGTGTGTACACGGGTGCGTGCCAACATTCTGGTGTGCATATATGTGTGCAAACGTGCATGTGTGTGCGCATGAGTGTGTGTTTGCATGCGTGTATGCGGGCGTGCGTGTGTTTTATGGCTGTGGAAAACAGGAAGACAGCCCGTGATTATAACCCCTTCGGGTTTCCTGTGAGGCAGATGCCAGGCGTGACACTGGCGGGGTGATCTGCTGCCGCTGAAAGCTGCCCCGAGACGAGGTGACCCAGCTGTCACGACCAGAATAGGGCTGCTGGGAGTGCGCTGCCGCCTTTTTCCAAAGGAACGCTCCTCGCGTCACTGCGTAACCGAAGCCTGCAGCATCATCTGCTGGCCATGCACACAACCAGCACCCCAGTCATGTGATACAGGCTATACGCTTTCAGAATGGCTGCCCCTAGCCAAGCCGTGACCAAATCAAACTAATCCAGTCACGAAAAAAAGAAGTAAATAATTAATAAATATATTGTTGTCATGCATACACACACATAAAAATGCATAGTGCCCTTCTTTAACTTAAGCACCATTCATCTTATTCATTCACTCTCATTCACATCGCCACACACACTCTCTCTCACTTGCACATTCCCCAAATCTCGTTTCCTCATTGTCTTGCTTGTGATTTACGCTGCCGGTGTCCGGTTATCCCAATACCTCCAGTCTCTTTTCTCAGTCGCCGCTCTGCGAGAATCTCCTTCTCCAGCACTTTCTCCACGTAAACACAGATAAAAATAGAGCCCCTTTTCCAATGACAGCCATTTACGCTACTCAGAATAAGCACTATCCAATTCCACCTCTGCACCGAGACACAGGATCGCGTATCATCATGATCACAGGTCTGTGTGAAAAGCTCGAATTGAGACTGAGGGAGGTTTATTGGAGATACACGGCGGTTTCATTGATAAAGGTGAAAAGGTTGGAGGTGGTGTCTCATTGCAGTGTTGGATTTCCCTTCTTAAAAGCGTGTACGGACAAGAGCTGCAGGGACAGACAGCCGGGTAAAGAGGGCGAGACAGGGCTGTGCGTAGAGACACGGCACAACTCCGCTCAGCGGCATGACACGCTACTGCGGCCTCATCCGTCGCCTGCTCTCCAGCGAGTCTGGAAAGAGCGGGGAGAGCGATTCGGAGGAGGTGGCCACAAAAAGCGAGCACACGCAGCAGGGTGAGTCTACCCTCTTCCCCTCCTGCTACCTCAGTCTCACTCTCCCTCTTTCCCTCCTGCTACCTCAGTCTCACTCTCCCTCTTTCCCTCTTGCTACCTCAGTCTCACTCTCCCTCTTCCCCTCCTGCTACCTCAGTCTCACTCTCCCTCTTCCCCTCCTGCCACCTCAGTCTCTCTCCCCCTCACTCTTCCTCTTTCCCTCCTGCTACCTCAGTCTCACTCTCCCTCTTCCCCTCCTGCTACCTCAGTCTCACTCTCCCTCTTCCCCTCCTGCCACCTCAGTATCAGTCCCCCTCTTTCTCTCCTGCTACCTCAGTATCAGTCCCCCTCTTTCTCTCCTGCTACCTCAGTATCAGTCCCCCTTTCTCTCCTGCTACCTCAGTATCAGTCCCCCTCTTTCTCTCCTGCTACCTCAGTCTCTCTCCCTCTTTCCCTCCTGCTACCTCATTCTCTCTCCCCCTCACTCTCCCTCTTTCCCTCCTACCACCTCAGTCTCTCTCCCTTCTTTCTCCCTCCATCTCCCTTCTTCCTTACCTCTCCTTGCTTTCCTTTTCAACACTCTTTCTCTCACTTTCACCCCTTCTCACTCTCTGTCTCTTCTGTTCTCTCTCTTTCCTTACCTGAACTGGTTCTTCTTCAACAGGATCTTCTCCTTCCTCTCTGTTACGGACCTGTAGTGAAGCGATAGCAAGTTTCTCTAAGTCCTGAGATTAGCTGATACATACTGCACCCATATTTAGGTAGAGCTGTTCCACAGTTGTGCTGAGGAGGCTGTTGTATAGCGTTTGTGGGGTAGAGCTGCTATACTGTATGCCTGTGGTGGAACAGAGTGGTTATACTCTTGAGTAGCAATAAATCTGCTGTGCTGTAGGACCTGTTCAGCAGACAGCCAGCAGTACGTCTGTAGTGAGGTGCAGTAAAGCTGTCACATTGGAACGACGAGAACTACGAGAGCACACATCCTCACTTCATAGCTGCAAACTTAGAAAAACTGCTGTACAAACTTAGGTACAACTGCTGTGCATCTACAGTATTTTAGGTGTGGTGGTTATATGCATGCAATAAGACAGAGTGAGATTATAATGTTTATATATATATATATTTATATATATATATTTATATATATATATATATATATTTATATATATATATATATATTTATATATATATATATATATGTATATATATATATATATATTATTTGTTTTCGTCAAGCACTGAGGTGTGTTCCACAGTTATAAGAGTAATACCATTTTTGTATAACAAACATATTGTTTTCCTGCGGCCCTGCAATTTTAGTCCTGGATTTTAAAGTCATATAGAGTGCTTTGTCATACATGAGTAAGAGGACCTGCGTCCATACTTATGCTAACAGCTGTGATTGGGAAAACAGCATTTCCGTACTTAATAACATCCAGAGATCCTTAAAATGAGACGTACCATTTAATTAACTCATTACCCTAGTGCCAAACACTTTTCATGAAGATTCAAATTATTTTAACAGGATCGCTGTGAATTGTGTGATTCAATTGTAATGTATTTTGCTTTCTGTGGTTGATGGCTTGGGTAGGTCTCAAGAAAGTTTTTTTTTATCTCAAGGGACTTCTTGGCTTAATAAGGTTAAATCATAATAAAGTTCAAATAAGAAATATGATCATGCTGAAAAACAACAATAAGCGAAATATGAACAAATTTTTGATATATTTTAACATCTTAGCGTGGAGTTCAGCATAGGGTTGCCACACACCCTCAGTAAAGCCAGTGAGAAAATCTCAGTGTATAAATACCTCTCATCAGGGCACATGCTGTCATGCCAACATCTCTGGCTGGTGTCGACCACCTCAGCTTGCCTTTCCCTGCAATGTCTCACATCATAAATATCTGTTTACATTTCCACCTGCCTTGTCTGTGTACAAACACAAACACACATACAAGCGAGGACAATTATCTGATTTGCTAATCATACCTCTATTCATACATTTACCCTAGACACTTCCTTTATACAAACATATACAGTTCCCAAATAAGGTGAAAAAAAGGAAGTACTGTTTAAGTACTCTCTTCAGTGAGAGAACAAATGCACTTTGAAGTCTTCAGGAGTTTAAATCAGTGTCGAATAGATGGGTGTTCATCCTTTGAAGACAGACTTTGTGGTGCATTGAAATGCATGACTCATTAATGAATATAATTCAATAACTAGGGCTAGAAGAGATGCTGTAGAAATACAAATATACCATCTTAACCGGCTTGTGCCCCATCTGTGTGTGTGTGCATGCCTGTATGGTGTGTGTGTGTGTGTGTGTGTGTGTGCATGCCTGTATGGTGTATATGTGTGTGTGTGTGTGTGTGTGTGTGCATGCCTGTATGGTGTGTGTGTGTGTGTGTGCATGCCTGTATGGTGTATATATGTGTGTGTGTGTGTGTGTGCATGCCTGTATGGTGTATATGTGTGTGTGTGTGCATGCCTGTGTGTGGTCTGTGTGTGTGTGTGTGCATGCCTGTGTGTGGTCTGTGTGTGTGTGTGTGCACGCCTGTATGAGGGGTGTGTGTGTGTGTGTGTGTGTGCTGTGTGTTTTTGTCATTAGAGACTGACTCTGTAGACTCTAAGTTGTATTTATAGCCAGCAGCAGCTGTGTGTATTCGTCTTATGACTCATCAACAGCCCAAACAGAGAGATGTCCTCACCAGAGGACTGCCGGTGTGCTCGCACATGCGTGTGTGGATATGTACAGGCCCTGCATGTGTGTGGATATGCACAGACCCTGCATGTGTGTGGATATGTACAGATCTATGAGCACGTGTGTGGATATGCACAGATCTATGAGCATGTGTGTGGATATGTACAGATCTATGAGCACGTGTGTGGATATGCACAGACCCTGCATGTGTGTGGATATGTACGGACCCATGAGCACGTGTGTGCATAACGAGTATTCATTTCATGACAATATGTGACCCATCTTGCATTTACCAGTCCTTTTAAAGCTCATATATTCAGAATAGACAATTAGGAGAAATAGTCAAATAAATTTCACCTCCAATCACTTTCCCCACCAAACTAGAGGGATATATAACATTATTACTGAGACAAATAAAAATATAGAATTCCACTGATCGGTCACATTAACATGTAATATCCTACTATCCAGTATCTCATTTTAGGTAGCATTACTGATTCTACAAGACTGTGCCAGCTTTTAGTGGATTTATTTTGATAGCTTGGCTGATTGATCAGTCAAGCATACAATCCAAGCTAAAGATAATGCTAGAAAAGCAAGAAATTATAAAGATTTATGATATATAACTCAATTTATGACAATATGTTAAATCTATGTAAGAATGTTTTTTTCAGCTATGACTATGTTGGTAATACTGACATTGTAGATATAGCTTCTGCTTCTGTCAATTGCCACTGCTTATTTGAACAAAACCAAAATGCAAAAATAAATCCTCATATACATATTTTCTAAAAAGTATTTGCATATTTCTCACATCAATTTCTCAGTATCCTGATTCTGCATATTTCTCACATTCAATGGTTTCAGATTTAATCTGTCAGACAAAATATAGACTAAGGGAATCTGAGTAAACACAAAATACATTTTTAAAATTATTATTCCATTTATTTAATGGAAAGATTTATCATACACCTCTCACCTCAAAAAGTTATCGCCCCCTTCAACTTAATAACTGGTTGTACCACCTTTATCAGAAATAATTGTAAAAAAATGGTTTTGATAATATGTTAAGATTCACATTCACATATCAACAAATTCTGGAATGTGTGACATATAAATTATCAACCTGTGGATCCACCTCTTCCCATCTGTCTCATCTATTATTGATTTGGCTTCAAACTAATGTTTGAAAGGGTAAGAACATTCCATTTGCCCCATTCACATTTTCTAAATTCCTCCATCCTTTCCTTGCTTCCTTTCCTTGGATTCTCCAATGGGTGGAGTTAGGAGCTTGGAAAGGACGCAGGGAAATTAAGCAAAGAGGCCGATTGGAAAGAGCTCTTGGTCCCACGTATGACATTCATGAACTGGGGCTCTTACCAATCCTTTTCCAATCTTCCAATCCTCAGATTATTTGACTGTAATTGGACTTGATTATTCTCTCTGTGATTATCCTCTCGGTGGGACTTCCTCAAAAGTATGGTTTACTTCCTGAAAAGTGTGCTCCCGAAAACACTCAGCAAAACCACAGCAGTATGTATGTCATCCAGTGATCTAAGTACACTGCACTGAGGGAAATGTTTTAGATGAAAGAAGTTGCCACTTAACAACTTCCTCATCCAGTGTTCTCAACTGGCTGGTACGGGAAATTTATTTTACCTTTATTTTACCAGGAGTAATCACAGGAGTATTGGGCAAAATAGCAGCACAAGTTTCATATATCAACGTTAAAAAACACAATACAACATTAAAAGTAGACCACCACAATACAAATTAAGAAAAATAAGAATAATCAGATCCTTAGGTTCCATAGCATTAACATTCAGTGTCCTCAAGGTCTTTAATCCTATTTTTAAAACCATCTGTCGTTATGAAAGAGTGTAGTTTGAGATGGCCTTGCTGATCATTCCATGACCAAGGTGCAAAGACATTAACCCATCCACTTTGCCCCCTTGTGGTTGAGTTGTTGACATCCCAAATTATTTTTGCTTTCACATTTATAGAACATAAAAAACAGAAGGAACAGCAAAGGAGGGCAATAAAACTCTCCCTCGCCACACTCACGTTTTACAACCCTCATCTCGCCACTGACAATAAAAGGCATATTCTAACAATCCTTGATACCATTTCTCTCTGTCAAAAAATCTAGTTCTAATATAGGAACAAAAATATACAATTCAGATGCATGAATAAACACATGGTTTTTTTTTTCTTTGTTCACTTTTATTGCACATCCGGGCAACATATTTCCGGTTTGGTAGAAATATCCGTTTATTTTGCAAAATATTTGATACAGACATGTTTTGGGAATCAAATATCCCACCTGGTTATGAAGCTATGACTGTTTTCTGACTAATGTTGAAGTTTATTTTGCATTCTGTCCAGCTATTTTTGAGAAAACTATCCATTTGCTGGGACTATACCTAAGTGAATATCATGTTGTGTAAATGCATTGCTGGGTCATTTCAGTACCAACTAATGTAAAACATGGTAAGCTTCTTGTACAGGGTTTTCTATCCTTTCCAACAAGGTATAATGTGTCATATTCAGGTGACTGACAGTTTAGAAATATTTCTGCATTCACATAGCAGGATGAATATGCAAACGTGCTTAATTACAGGATTTCAAGTTGCTATAGATAAACCTGTAATTGTACTGGCTAATTGTGCTCTGGTTAACCTGGAAATTAAGTTCCATTTTAGATGTGATGCAGGTTGGTTAGAAAGCATTGTGAGTGAATAAGTGAGTAATCCTTTTTTGAGAGATTTTTGGTCACTTTGGGCAAGCTTTATAAAAACATACTCTCATATATGTAAATAAATAGTAACATGTTCTTCACATTTTGCATCAATTCAATGGATAAATAAGCTTTTCTAATCATTCATGCATCTGGACAAAAAATATGCAGATGTTTTGTGTTTGGAGAGATTTGGGGACTGTTTTGGGAAAATGCATGTGGAATTTGAATACCTGTCGATATCTTAACCAGATTTTGTACAAAAGTTGTACACAAATATAAAGTAGATCTGGGTTGGTCTTTGACTTAGAAACTGATATATTCAGTGCTAAACTATAAAAACGGCATTTTGTAATTTTTTTTTGTAATTTTTGTATTTTAGTGTATCGTTTGTGTACACTGTATATATATGCTCTGATATAAATCTGTCTCAAATATCTGAATGGTACAAGCCTCTTCATTAATTTAAGTCTTCAACCATCTGTGTCTAGTAAATCGTTTTTGAGATATTGACACTTTTATAGGACAAGTACAAAATAGTTGAAATTGCCTTCTAGCGGGGCAAAGTGGAAAGGGTTAAAACCATTTTACCAAACACTGTATGGGTACTATGGATACTGTACAAAATCTGACCCTGTGACTGAAGGTTGTAGTCAGGAGTGAGCACAAATAAGGAGGTCGTTTTCGCAAGAAGGCCTTATAAAGAAAGATGTACCAGTGGTTTATTCTCTGTCTGTGCAGTGAAGACAGCCCAACTCTCTTATACAGATTACAGTGATAGCTGCAAAAACGTGCTACTGAAATAAATCTCCAGGCTCCATGGAAAACAGAATCTAACATTCATGGTCAGAATCTGATGATGTATTATCATGCATGGATAGAGTGTCAACATAATCAATAACTGAAAGAAATGTCGCTGAATTAATTATTTTCTTTCACTAAAATAAAAACAAGATTTGTTTCTAAAATACAAACCCATTTTCACCCGAGTTTGTAAGACACTATGTGATCTGTAAAAGACAACTTCAAGGATAAAACCAAGATATTTAAGTATGGACACTTTCTCAATTGGCTTGTCACTTAAGGTAGCAATCTGTTTTTCCCCCACAGCTACCTTCCTATATAGAGGGTATATCTAGTCCTTGACAGAGACTGTAGACAATGAAATACTTATTCCAAATTTTAACAGAAAAATGTCAGGACTTAATTGTGTGTCAGTTGTATGAATATATCTAGGCCTATAGGACATGTATGTCTCACAAGGTCGACCTTCACAGCGGCTTTCACGTCACTGCATTGCCATAAATTAAATATGACGCATAATATTTTATCCTCAATGCTAGCTTGTCGCAGAGGAAATGTTATATTGAGCACGAGAGATTAATTATGAAATCACATTAAAACCTCTGAACAATTCAACTATAAAGCCCGCTTTTAAACGTTGTGTCTTTTCAGAAAAGCATATTCGCCTTTAAGCGTAAAAGCATCTTCTGACGTAGTCTTTACCTTCATTTCCACGTTCCCAGCGAGTAGATACCGAATAATACGCCGTTCAACCAATCTGTAGCTCGCAGAGGTTTCGTCACTTTGAAACACTGGGAATGAACAGCTCGAATTACCTCATCCGCGGAAAACCCGCCACTAATGTCCCTGCTGTTTAACTCGGCATGCACGGTCGAGCGTAACCCTCATTTTACGTCCAATAGTAAAACGGACACGGGCTTTGGGAAATTATTCTGACGTCCTTTTGCTTCTCGCGACTGAGGCCCCAGTCTGTTTTGTCAAACTGCCTTTCAGTGAAAACTCTCAAGATGCTTCGGTTTAGCGTATGGATATGGAATGCCATTTCCGTAATTTGAATGAATTGAACCCAGAATCTGGATGGTACGGCAGTCATCCTCGGGCGGCGATTCTCCAGGAAACCCATATTATATATTGCCTGGATTGACAAAGGATCACACAAACGCAAATCAATGAAGATTTTGAAGCTTTTCCTGAAGAAAGGAGCGCATATGCTGCAGTGTCTTTGTGGAAAGCGATCGAAGCCGACTACAAGCACCAGCGGTGAGGCATTATATCGCATGCTTTCTTTTGAACATTGAAACTGTTCGCTGTATTGGTCGCTGAGATTCGTGTAAGCACTCGCGACACTGCTGCGGTACGTTTTCCCAAATGTCTCTCAACGCTGAATCAGCCGGCTGTGACGGCGGCGGCAAACATGAAGACGAAACTATCAATTCTGGCATGTTTTGAAAGGATACATGCCAATGGTTACATGGGTAGCCTACAAAGTGTTCACTGTCACGTGTCTTCACTGGCTGGATGGATAGGTCATAAATGTTCCCCCTGACGACAAAGCGCAGCTGTAAGTTCACCCAGAGCCGTCAGAAAGTAGCCTCAAAACTTCTGTTAGTTCATGGTATTGAATGTCCATGAACAAACAGAGTTTGAGATATTATGCGTTGTGCTCTTGTAATTGGCTGTAATTGGAATATTGCGTGCTTAGTGTGCAGCCTCTTTAGAGGCCTAAACGGTTTCAAATATACCGTTCCATTTCGCGATCATTTCGCTAATCACAGTATAGGCATACACAAATATTAAAACCTCTAAAGCCTGAAACATAGGGTAGTAAATGCACATTTGGGTTTCGGTGCTCTTGCTTATTGAGAGGCGTGCGTATGCTTAAGTGGGTATGCCTACATGTGTGTTAATGCGTAAACTTGTGGATGTGTGTGAGGGTGTGAGGGTGTGTGGATGTGATGAGCGTAGCAGGGATATTTAGCACCTTGGAGAGCAACCTTGCAAGGAGCTCGAACTTCTGGCGATTTTTTCCTTGAAGACAATATTGTACAACAATAATTACCTATAACTTTTTGTTAAGCCTTTAACTTGTACATTAAGAATAGATTTTTTTTTAGTTTTTCTTTTAATTTTTACTGAGTTTTTAAAACCATCTGTTATATACAGTTTTTGATCTACAACCCTCAACTATCTGATTTTGTTGGCTATTGGTAAAATTAAATGTCAAGATCCAAGCAAACGATATCATCAGTTGATATGAAAAGCTTAAAATCTCACGTTTAGATTTGTTTTGTTGTTGTTCTTTTCATAAAGAAAAAATATATCTATAGTAGCGCTGTGTTACTGATTCTGAATATCTATAGTTATGCACTTGTATTCTGATTGTGCGTCATTCTCGTGTGATTGATTCTCAAACAGCACTTTTTTGAGTTCAGCTCTGCGTCTATGTCTCAAGGGCATAGTCACTAGGCATTCACATGTACCTGACCTAATCCAGAGGACAGAGTGGCTTACACACAGTGAGTCACAGAGGAGTCTGAGTGGGTAAAAGTGCACTCTTCTGACAGTCAGAGTCTCTGTACAGTTTAGAGAGAATCTCAGTGTGAGTTGGCTGCTGAGTTAGTCAGACAAGTATCTGCTGAAGTGGTCCACTTTGGTTGTACCTTGCTGTGAATCTTGGTAGCCAATAGTGAGGTCATCTGACATTGGAGTCACAGTGCAGTCTCCTGGGAGTCAGAGTCAGGCTGCTGAGGAACACAGAGGAGTGAAGAATGCAGAAGGCATCGGGTCACAGTGTATTCTGATCTGTGTGTGAAATTGTTCTAGCTGATCCATGTGCAAGCTATAACTCTGTTTGGCACATTAGCTTGTGCAATCTTTCCTGAGTATATGCTCTCCCACAAACCTTAAAACAGGAACTGTTTTGTTTTACAGAGAGTGAAAGAATGTATGGGGACATAAATGCATGAAATTTAAGCTCAGTTAAGATTTGACTGTTCATTACTGGGAAACTGATAATTTTTTTCAGTATGTTTCTTTACATTGTAAGCCAATATTCACAAAGATAGTTATCATGATAATCTGCACTGTTGTCTGGACAAGTAGGAGTACAACATACTCTGAGCAAAGGGTTTCTGCAGAATCGTGACAATACACCCCCTATATACACTCACTGAACACTTTATTAGGTAGACCTGTACACCAGCTTGGTAATGCAAATATTTAATCAGCCAATCATGTGGCAGCAACTAATACATAAAAGTCATGGTCAAGATATTCAGCTGTTTTTCAGACCAAATGTCAGAATGGGGAAGAAATGTGATCTAAGTGACTTTGATCATGGAATGATTGTTTGTGCCAGAAAGGGTGGTTTGAGTATCTCAGAAACAGCTGCTCTTCTTGGACTTTCACACACAACAGTCTGTCTCTAGAGTTTGCTGAGAATGGTGCAAAAAACTAACAACATCCAGTAAGCAGCTGTTCTGAAGGCAAGAGAGGTCAGAGGGGAAGGGTCAGACTGGTCGAAGCTGACAGGAAGGTGACAGTAACACAAATAACCGCACATTATAACAGTGGTACGCAGAAGAGCATCGCTGAACACACAATGCATCAAACCTCTAAGTGGATAGGCAGCAGAAGACTTAATAAGTCTACAACACAAGTCTAATTAATACCTAATAAAGTGCTCAGTGAGTGTATGTATATTCATGTATGTATAGTCATATTTATGATTTGTGTTGTTTACGTGGTACAGTATATATAATGTACACACACACACACAAACATACACGTAACATCATTAACGTGTATGTGTGTAGAGTGTAGTGTACTTTCATGAAACCACAAAGACAAAAAATAAAAAAAGGCAAGTTTCACAAAACATGTCTCTCATCTGGTGCCTTTTCACTGAGCACCAAAATGGAGATTTATCTAAATGGGATACAAATCCCATTTGCAAGTGTATTCTACTTTTTTATCCGAAGCAGTTTTATTGTTTATTTTCAGTATGGGTAACTGTGATATGTTTTATCTTTTCCAAAGGAAATGTTCATTTTTCTTCTGATTTAGTATTTGTGCAGCAGAGAGACCAGAGTGAACAGGAGAAATGCAGCTAGCTCTCCACTGATGTTCTGGACTGCAGAAATTCATTATTCATAAATCCCCACAGTGGAAGGCTATTTTTAGTATCTTGACCTTGATTTAAGAAAAGCCATTTGTTTGTTCAAAAGTGTCATTTTTATCAAATGCAGATGTAAATGGATTAAAATGATTGCTTCAGTTATGAGAGCATTAGTGGTTTTCTGGGGAATTATGCTGTGCAAACAGACACTTTGGAGGGAAAAAAGTGGTCTGGGTGGTCTGTGAGCATGTGAGTATATTAGTATTTTGAGAATGGTGCTGTGTGTGTGTGTTGTCAATGCAATAAATATCCTGAATGTCATATTTACTTTATTAATCTTTCTACATGTTCTGCATCTTTGACAGAATAAACATTAAACTAGGCTAACTGTGCATATAATTGCTTTGTTGTTCAATTGTTTTGTTTTCATTTCTGTTATCAATCATTGTCATTCTGATGTGATATTCTACCCTTCTATTTTATTCTCGTGCTGTACACTCAGTGACTACTTTAGTAGGTAGACCTGTACTCCGGCTTAAAGCAAATATTTAATTAGCCAATCACGTGGATAGGCTACAGCAGCAGAAGACCGATAAGTCTAAAAAATAAATCTAATAAAGTGCTCACTGAGTGTCTATCTATGAAATTTCACCCAACCACTTCTCAATGCTTCTGTCTGCAATTTGTGGTCTGAGCATAGACAATGATTCATTGGTAATTATGTTCAGATGGTGCCCTCTGCTGGTAAAACAAAATATTGTCTACCTATCCTTCATAATACAAATTTCGTGCCTGACAATTCTTGTATGATTTCTGCATTGTGATGAAGAAACGACTGACTACAAGGGAATTTAAGTTTTAAAAAATGATGAATGTTGTGGATGTTTACTGCTGTTGCAGAAGGCATGTCAGATTGCTCTCTTCTGTAAAAAAGTAGAGGAGGAGTGTTTGGCACTCCAACCAGAACAACACACCTTCACTGACATAGTATACCACAGGAAAACTGCCATCTTATCCTGAAAAGGTCAATATAGCAAATAATAATTGCAGACGAACACATAAGTTTGCTCGACTAGAATATGCTGTTATATCAACATGAAATACTGCAGTTTGATTATGTGTGTGCTCAGAAATCCACCCACAAAAGCTGTAGGTAATATGTTTGGTGATGGTGAGGGTTCATCATGTCACTTGAATCTTTATCTAGTGCCACTAGTGGAAATGCATTTAATACAGTACATTTTATGTTCTTAAATATCATAATATTAGTACCGAATGTTTGATTGGTAGATGACAATTGAATGGACAGATGAATAGTTCAGTGAAAAGTCGACCGTGAGTGATTGGTATAAATAAAAGATTTGACATCTGCCACGCAATCTCTTGTAGCTGCCATGCATGCTGAATTATCGGAGATATCTTTAGATTCTTTTTATAAATACAGTTATATTTTACATTCGTGAATTTTGCATGAGGGAAATATCTAAATTAGTGATTTGTTTTCTGCGATGTGCATGCACATAAATCATTCAACACACTTTCGCTCTCAGTGCATTAGCAGTGTGTGTGTGTGTATGTGTGTGTGGGGGAGTGGGTCTTTCTATTGCAGAGGTGTACTCAGAGAGGGCATCTCTGAACTGGGAGCTGTGGGTGGGAGGAATCTCTGTTTGGGTAGTATAGCAGGGTACCTCTGTATTGAAGAGATCTGTACTTTATAATACCTATTTTTTTGGATGTGTGGGTCTCATGTTATTTGTTTTAAACTCTGGACAGGGCCCTGGCTCTATGTGGGCCGTCTCTTAGAGGAATGGGCTGTTGCGTGATCTGACTGGTTTGCCTCTTGCTCAGTGTGAATGGACTGCCAGTGGAACTATTTGTAGATTAGCCATCCTTAAATCTAATCATTCTGGAGATAATCGAAAAATGGGCATCCATCACACAATAGTTGTAAGAGTGCATTGATCCCTTCTCATCTGTCCATCATGGGCTTTATATTTATCAAAGACGGTAATGTTACATTACTGATTGCTGTGCGAAACTATTAGCTACCAATCAAATATAATTTAAAAAATCAAATGATTAATTTCTCAGATAAAACACGTAATTCCTGTTCACATTTGCATAATCGATGTTATTCACAGCGCTATGAATGTTGTAGTGCAAGAAAAGTTGGGGTTTGGCTAGGTGCCACAAACTCTAAACATCTATGGAGACTGATCTGCATCACTGTAGGCTAATAAGTAACACTGATGGATTACTGAGGCCACGCGCGACGTCTCATTGGCTGTTTGACAGCTTGAAATGGCGGGGTGTGTGGGGTAGGTTCTCTTCGTATGGCTGTTTTACTTTGAGGGACAGCCGTGAGCTTCTGTTTTAATGCCGCAGCTCGCTCCGTTAGAAACGTCCCCGCCCTCCTCACGCCCTCTCTGCCTCTAAGAATTTCTCATCCAAACCTCAATCACGTAGGATTGCGTAGCGAGAGAAAAGGCAGCCGGGCAGCAAGGCACTCATTTGGCTCAGTGAGAAGGACCGATTCCTTCAACTGCTTTTGAAATGAATATTTTTATTTTATTTTAGTGGTTTATAGGAAAATGGAAATATTGAACATTTTCATAATTTTGTGAAGAGATTTTACGTGGAAAACGAATATATTCTAATCACTGAAATAAAAAAATTGACGCTACTCTTGAACATATTCATGAAAGATGCTCTGTGGCTCAGACTGGCGACTCGCGCTTCGAGTCTCGAAAAGCAATGCAGCAACTGTGCGCTGGGCTGAGCTGGCAGTTGCCTCGCGGTCCGCTTGACAGGTGTTTGCGGTTGAACTTTAAAAGTTGTAAAGCGATGAATTTGACAACAAGGTTGCCAGTAGACTGTTGAATACAAAAATTAAGTAGCTTTCCCCAGGAGAAGTCTAAGTTTTAGGATTGAATTGCGCCCATATGCAAGTTCGGTAACATCGTTTTAGAAATGCACCTACATGATAATTCAGAATGGAATGCGTTTTATTAAGGATCGTTTCTGTATTCATAATTGTGTGGACGTCATGCAATAACCGACGAGGGCATATAGTTTTACATAACTAGCTACATGCGTTTTCCGCGTCCCCTCTCACTCTCAAACTACTGAAATACAGAACACTGCCTTCATACAATGAAGAGGATACCGCGTATATCACCGGGGTAGTGTGGAAATGTTATTGTCCTGCCATTTGACAGCTCCGAGAAGATGATACATTTTTCAGATTCGGATTCCTCACCTTGGAAATTTTACGCGCGAGGATAACTACAAGCAACCGCAATCTACAGCACCCGTCGTACAGTTTTTCCTATTATTGCGCGCAGTCACTGCATCTGCCTCTGTGGAACACCTCAGCCCGCGGGGAGATGGCAGCGGCGATCGCCAGCTCTCTGATCCGACAGAAACGCCAAGCTAGGGAGGCCAACAACGACAACGACCGGGTTTCCACTTCTAAACGCCGCACCAGTCCTAGTAAAGACCCCCGCTCTCTGTGTGACAGGCATATTTTTGGCGTTTTCGGCAAAGTTCGCTTCTGCAGGGCAAAGAAAAAAACAGTTCGGCGGAGACCAGGTCAGTGATTGAATTTTAGATCTCCCCGAAGTGAATTCGTTAGCCCCAGGGTGATCTCTTTTCTGGCAAAGCCCCCCCCTGTTTCGTTATTCACCTGCTGTTTTCTATCAAGTCGACCAAAAACACCAAAAACTATCACTTCAAATATATCCTGTGATATGAACGTTGTTTTATTATAGTATTGTTCCTGTCAATATCTGTTTATCAGAGATGTACAGATGGCCCTTTCACCCTAGCACACATCTTTATTGAATTCTTTATCACAGTATAAAACATGCACTATATAAACAGAGAAACATCACCTCTGCAGCGCACCAACATGTCAATTATCGACTGGTCACTTTCAGGGTGTTTTCAATCTGTGTGGGCGTAGAATTAGATTGGTTGCTCTGTTTATATCAGTGAACCATACCCCAGTGCAGACACTTTGTGGATGTGGTTTTGGCGCACAGAAAAGGGGCTGCAGCTCATTTCAGAGTTATGGATAGTGGGGTTTCAGCTGTCTGGCAGAGTGAGTGCGGTGTCCATGTTTTTATCATATATCTGAGCTGTGATCAAGGACAGGCCCCTGAGATCTGCCTCAGGTCCTCCACTTCAGGTGCTGAGGGCTGGAATGACTGACATGGCAACGCTGCACTGGACTCTCTGAAACATGCTGTTGTTCTTCCTCACTGTAAGACGCCTCCTCCAGCCCTTCACAGGTGTGTCGTGAGGGTGTCAGGCTAGGTCAGCAGCCGAGTTTCTGTCCGTGTGCTGTGCCAGTCGTCTCCTCCCCACCTCCCTCCCCCTGTGGGACTCCTCCCGTACACAGGAGCAGACCACCGGCTTGCTGTAATGCTGTTACCCTGACCCTACTTTTCATTTCATTCTTAAATTATCTCAGTGAAGCAGGCTAAGACTGGCGTGGCTCCCATAGCTTCTGCGTGTTGTTGTCAAATGTGTTGATTGCAGGAGTATAGATTCATGCCCTCATTTCACAGATATTATCGCATTTAACAGTAAAATCAAACATGACATTTGTACAGATATCTTTCCTTTGCACTGAAAATTTAAGGAAGCCATATGTACTCCCATGTTTACTCGAGCTGTACAGGCATGCATGTGTTTCTAAACTCACACACAAACACATATACACACACACGCACACACACAGAAACAAAAATACAATACTCGGGAAGTCGGGGTCTCAATGTGCAGTTATTGTGCAGCAGCAAAGCCTGTGGGTGTTGAGCACTCACTGGTGGTGAAGGGCTCAGTAGTGGAGCTGAAGGTTGGGGCTGCTGTCACATCAGACACTGTAAGCATATATCTGTCAGCTCAGACTGCCCTGAACCAGTACCAGCCCCACATGAAGCGACAGCATTCGGCTATTTCAAGCCAAGTCAATGAAGGAGATGTCAGGACTGGTCACAGCCAGTGGTCTGAATGTGAAAGTTATACTCTGCCATGTCAACTGATTCTTGTGCGTTATGCTTGGCCGGTTGGCTGAATTTGGGAGTTACATTGAGCAGAGAGGGGTGAAGGGGACCTGAGGACACCCTGCAGGGAACTGTTCTTCTCCTGTGAGGGTCTAAGCCTCACCTCACCTGTGAAAAACCTACACTTGGACCCACCCCTTCTTACTAACACATATTTTTGTACTGCAGGCTCTATCTACCTCCTTCTAATTGATGGTTATATTCTGTGTTTTCGTATGTGTGTGTGTTTGTGTGTGTGTGTGTGTCTGTTGTACTTGTGACTGTGCTGTGTCTCTGAGTATGCAGTATGTGTGATAAATTGATATGGTTGTGACTGACATCTGTGTGACACTGATACAGTGTGTCTACAGTATGTGACACTGATGTGTGTATGCGTATGTATGTGAATGCATGTGTAACTGATTCGCTCTGTGTTTGATTATGGATGACGGTTGTGAAGAGGCGCAGAGTCTGATCCTGGTGTTGTTGTGTTTCAGAGCCGCAGCTGAAAGGCATCGTGACCCGACTGTTCAGCCAGCAAGGCTTCTACCTGCAGATGCTGCCAGACGGCACCATTGACGGGTGCAAGGACGAGAACAGCGACTACAGTGAGTCAGGGGAACTCTAATTCCCAGCATGCACCATGTCCACAATTCATCAGGAAGTTGATGACATGGCTGCCATAACAACATCATAGAATACATGCATTGCTCTATATTCTTCTCACTACAAGTGTGTGTGGGTGTGTGTTTAAGTAAGACAAGCACAGAGTTACATTGTACTGATATTCAAAATCTCACTGTCAGTTGACAAAGTTCCAAAATCATAATCATAATGAAAAGAATAAATGACAACGTTCCACCTGTCAGACCTGACATTAATGCTGGTACTCCTGTGACTCACAGACCCAATGCATCTGCCGGCTGCTCGCACATCTCTTTCACAAGCACCCGTCCTGTCCTGCCTCCTACCACCTGAGCTGCAGATTAATAACTCAGTCAGATGCGTGGAATCTGTTTCCTATCGCCCTATGCAGCATCAGTTATCCGTCTCATATTCTCCTCTTCCTGACTTCCTTAGCTGAAATAAGTTACTATTAATATAATTTCTTCCTCATGAGTGAAGGTGTTGTTTAGCACCATGAAATTTGGGAGCTGGGAGATGTCAGCTGATGAGGCGAAAGATCCGTCAGTCAGTTCCTCATTAGAAATGAGTCACAGCTATAGACTGTAGAGAAATATGGAAGTGTATGTGACGTCACCTTCACTGGTTTCTATGGGCTTGTGAAAAGCCTTTGTGACACTGTGGAAGTGAAAGTTTTGGGCGCTGCCACGTTGTGCAAAGACTGCCAGAGACTGTGCAGTAGGGAAAAGGGGGACCCTGATATGTTCGTTAGTCCGGGGTGTCCACTAAGCGCGTGAGATACACTGACTCAGCAGTAATGCAAACTGTCCCTGATTGTCCACAAAATATTGTCCAAATAACACAATAGCTTAACAAATCAGGAAATGGAGAGACATTAGACAAAGATAAAAAACACCTTTTGTGACTGCATTTTTGGGAAAAAATGATTGACTTCGTATTTTACTGTTATCATTGACTTACATTGAAACGGGTGGCTGGAGGCAGTGAACAACGTCCCTCGACAAGACTAGGAAGGAAGCCTGAAAAACAAAGGGCGCCGAATGCAGGGAGACCTGGGGGGGCAGGTGTGGGGTGGGCTACAACCGCACATGGCTCTAGTAAATGTTGAGGGTCCAGCTCATTGTCAGACTCTTCTGTGGAATTGGGCCATGCTGTGAGAATGGAGTTAACGAAACAGATGAAGACATACAGCAGCTTCCACAGCTCAGCAAATGAACAATAACCTCTTCTTCTTGCCCAAAATGAGTCACTCTCCCCATCCATCGCTGAGAGCTGTGAGAGAGGACAGAGGAAGCCAGCCCAATACGAACATGGCTTCCACACTTGTCTCTTCAGCTTTACATGGAAGGAACACGACAGAATAACTCTTTTATGAGTTCTCCCTGTTCTGGTTGCTGAGATGTTTCTGGCTGGAGGTGTTGTAGGAGTACAGTGGGATGGTAGAATAGAGGGGAGAGTGTGTGTTGCGGTTGCTGAGAGGTTTCTGGCTGGAGGTGTTGTAGGAGTACAGTGGGATGGTAGATTAGAGGAGTGTGTGTTGCGGTTGCTGAGATGTTTCTGGCTGGAGGTGTTGTAGGAGTACAGTGGGATGGTAGAATAGAGGGGAGAGTGTGTGTTGCGGTTGCTGAGAGGTTTCTGGCTGGAGGTGTTGTAGGAGTACAGTGGGATGGTAGATTAGAGGAGAGTGTGTGTTGCGGTTGAATGCTTTATGGGGGAAGGAGGAGCAATAGCGGGCGTGCTGCTGCCTGGGGCTGTTTCGGGAGGAGATCTTCTCCCACTCACACCGGGGGATTTCTCCTCTCATCTCATCCACTCTTTTCTATCTTGATCGATTACATCATAGCTCTATTTATCTGCCAGGCCCACACAAGAGCACGCAACCTGCTTATCCCTCTACAGATTACTAGGGAATTTTACCTCTATTTGAAACTATTTTATAATTATGGGACATTCCTTCTTAGAAATGTACAGGGATATGTGTTGGATTGGTTTGGGTTCTCAGGAATCTGCTGCTTGGGTTCTGGGAGTTCCAGTGTGAGGCAGGAGAATGTCCGATGAGAGGGGTAGAGAGACAGAAAGGAGAGAGTCAACAGACTGAGACTTTTGTTTTATGGCCACAGCTCTATAGTGACCCTGTTTTCATTAGTTTTCCAGCAAAATTCAATCTCTGATTATATAATATAAAAAGCAAATATCCATAAACTAAACCCCCACCATGATTACCTTGGAAGTGTAATACTACTACTACAAAAAAGATGATGATGATGATGATGATTATTATTATTATTGTTATTATTATTAAATACAATTTCCCCTGTGCCATGATTCCCCTGTCCCAGTTCTCTGAAATGTTCTGGGAGCCCACTCTTTTGTAGAGGCCTGTTGACAGAACCTCTTCACATTCTATATTTGCACACATTTCAACCCACGCTTGGAGTAAGATCCCTCTGGAAAGAAATGGTCCATAATGCAACAGTATAGTGGGCTGACAGGAGCTGAAGCCTGGGTGTGTGACTGATCCAGCACTGGCTGTGTACCTGCCAACAAACAGCCACCTCCAGAGCCCCACATCACAAGTGCCTCACACCATCCTACTCCTGCCAGCCGAATGGTTATGTCTACCTAATGCTAGGAGATTCATCTAGCGGTTTCAGCGAAAATCAGTGATTCAATGCTATAACATGGTCATTTTTCATCTTTGATCATTTCACAAGCGAGATTCAAAGAAAATATATTTTGCTAGGCTGTTTACCATAACTAGGATAGACAAATCTTTTATGTAATAAACTAAAGTATGCAGGATATAAAGAAATCTTCTACTCATTTAAACTGAGCCAATTTTGCACGCTGCGTTCACCTTTTGCATTGACAGAATGGTGGGATATGAAGACAGGAAGTACAGTATGTGTGCTTGTACACAGGCAGTGTTCAGCAGGCAGTGTAGCGGATGGGGATCACTGCGAGAGGAGTTTGGACACAGCACTCGTCCTTTCACTCATCCCATTTTACATCTTCTCAGCTTGCATCAAATGTATTTACATTTGTATGGTGTGTTTGCAAGATTTTCATTCATTTTCTGTCCCACAAAATAATTCATTAGTATTGCTTTTGATCCTCAGATATGTTTCTGCATAGATTGTGACGCATGCAGGAGATGACCGGACGGGTGTGACGGTGGCAGGGTGCAGGTGTGTGACGGCGCGTTGTGTTTTTCAGCCCTGTTTAACCTGATCCCGGTAGGACTGCGGGTGGTGGCCATCCAGGGAGTGAAGGCTGGCCTCTATGCAGCCATGAACGGAGAGGGGTTCATGTACACCTCAGTAAGACCTGCGTTCCTCCTCCCAGTGTGTGTGTGTGTGTGTGTGTGAGTGAGTGTGTGTGTGTGTGTGTGTGTGTGTGAGTGTGTGTAAGAGTGTGAGTGTGTGCGTGTGTGTGTATGGGTGTGTGTGCAAGTGTGTGAGTGTGATTTTGTGGTGAAATTGTGATTTAGCTATGTGCATGTCTGTACGTATGTCACAATGTCTGGAAGTGTGTCTTATACTTTTATTTTTATAACATTTATGGCCATGTTGGCCTTACGGCAGCACGTGTGTTGAAGTGTATTGCTGTCAGGGTGCAGTGGTGTCTGTACAGGGTTGTACTCATAGGTTGACCCTGCTGATGCGTGGCTGTGTCAGTGCAGCACTGTTGCAGTAAGGCCGTTAGTAAAGGTTTGCGTTGGTTGTGGTGTTACCTTTCTCAGTACACATTACCTCAGGTCTAATCCTTCACATGGGGGTAACCACACTGTGGAGGATTTTAAGCCTTTACTGTGTTTGCTGAACAATTATTTTCTGTTGGCTGGTCAAACTGGACCTACCTGACTGTGCTGTTCCTTTAATGGAGGTATGAGAGATTGGTGCCATTAGTGGCCCTGGAGAAAGACATATGTGAAGCTTAGAATTAGAGCCCATTAGGAGGTAATTCATTTTCTCTTAATTCAGCCTGCTTAGCCTTTTACAGTACCCCTTTAAACTCCACATTAAAACACAAAACACACTGTGGTTGGTTTTTAATCATTTAAATGTTTTCCTGTTAAGTGGAGAATCATGGATGCAGTCAACTGAATGTAAACAGCTGATAATGGGGAATTATTTTTTGAATTAGAGTAACGAGATTGTCCGCTCCCAGGTGGGATTTTAACCTCAGCATTCGTTTAAACATTCGCATTTTAACATTCGTTCAAAGATTTTTGTGAGACAAACGCGTTACCAGTCAGCTAAAGAATTTCCTTTTGAATTTGAGGGTTACGTCATCAGGGAGCATTGTCGCGGTAACCTGCTACGAGCCTTCGTTTTCTTAGCGAACTAGCCGAGTTAACCCTGCTTCACTAGAACGATTCTGTATCTTGTGAAAACATGGAAATGAAGTTGTTTATAATTACGTGTCTAACGGTAAGTTGTCCGCTTCCATTAACTGTCGCCACTGGCACTGCTGCTCACGTGCTTGTCACAGAGGGAGGCGGGGCGTCACAGCCTCTCTACGCTCAGGTGCTGCTTCCCGGGGCTATTTTAGAAGTGTGCTCAAATTGACATGTAAATCCCAGAGAGTCGTCGCAGGAAGGGATAGATAGACTATACATAGGCATGAACTTGCTGCTCCAAATTCACCATTAGCGTTACAGCTGAGGTGTACTGGGGCGGTAATATGTGTGATAAAATACACACAGAAAGGTATTGCTCTGACCAATGGCCATTTCATGAATCGTTATGGCTGAGTCAAACATCTATTGGTAATCAAAGAGTGCTGACAAGAGGGCAGGTGCTTGACAATGTAAAATAGACTAACTCTAAGAAAGGGCTCATTAGTGATAAACCTCTAACCTGGAATCCCCTGTATCTTAATGATTGTAGAGAGACAGGCACAGACATAGCGGTACTGGTGTTTTGACATTATTTGACTTCTTTAGAGTACTAAGAGCTGACTTCTACTTTGGTACACACATCCATTATGCCTGTGTGCTCTATTAAGTTGCTTTACATATTTCATATCTTCTTGAGAGCTGGCAGAAAGTTAACGTTTTATTTTTGTTGAAATAATGCAAGTATCTTGGGTGACGATGTCCCCAAAAGAGGGAAAAATTTGATTGCTGGGTTTTAGGAGTATATTTGAATGGATACCATAATATTCTCTAGTATAATGTCAATAATTTACACTCGCGGCAAAACTTTAAGAAAACAAACAAAAATCAAAATAAAAAATATTTAAAAGTAAAGTGGAATAAAAACATCATTCACTCCCTTAGGAGCAGGGGTGTCATGTGTAAACTTCAAATATGACCCTCCCTCACATAGTTTGACAGGTTATCTCATGAAGAAATGATCTGTGTATCATCTGTGTAGTGTCATCTGTGTAGTGTCATATTCTTATTATAGACAGTGGCTTTATGTTCTGCTGTTTGAAGGCAGTGCAGCATAACAGTTAGGGAACTGGATGTGTGACTCCTGAAGGCCTCCCAGGCTGTATAACATTCACATTGACAGTTCCCCCTCCCCTCCCTTCCTGCTGCATATTATTCTACCAATACTTTCTCAGAGGTATTCGCTGTGTTTGGAAATTCAGCTACCATATTGGGTAAATGATATTCGGAATCAGTACTGATGCCAATGTATTGTACATTTATGTAATTCCTATTTGAATAGCAAATTTTACTAAACAAAATGTTATTCAAATTCAGAACGGTGTGAAGTTCTTTAGGATGGAGAAAATGATGACCATGGTAAAGTGTGCAACTGGAGGTTTAGATTGAGAACAGTAATGACAGCCTATGTCCTGCTGAAGTCTCTGTGCCCAAGCCAACAGCATAGCTCTGGAGCAAGCCAGTAAAATTCAAACAGCTTTATTTCCACAGAAAAAACCTACCTGGCAATGCCTGTACACAAGAAATAAGGGCAGTGATCACAGTGTGGAAATATTACTAATATTAAGAATCCATAGATTGTAAATCTAAGTAATATCATAACTCTTCTGGCCCTCCACAGTCTCTGGGGTGTATCAGTGGCCATTCACTGTCCTCCAGGCTATGGAGGGCAGCCAATAGGTAGCTGGTTTCCCCAAAGATGACTCAGAGGATCTGATAGGCTTTGAAATATGTGGCTTATTTATTGATCACAGGAAAGTGTGTATATCTAATTTCATTTTAAATGGCACCTTTGCGGAGTAAGCTCTGTATTGTTCCCCTGGAGATGATTGTGAGAATAAATGAAACGGTCGCTGTTTCTATAATATCCTGTCAACAAAAGAAACAAAACAAAACAAAAAAACACCTCATGTGGTCACTGTTATTATTTATTGCAGTTATTTCGCTGACACTTTTATCCAAAGCGACTTACAGTTAATGAGACTAAGCAGTTGTCAATTCCTCCTGGAACAATATGGTGTTAAGGGCCTTGACAACAGCTCAACAACTGTGGCTACAGTGGGGCTTGAACCACTAATCTTCTGGGTCCCAGTAGGCTGTGTGCCTTTTTCAAGTAAGTCACAAGTAATTTCACCTTTGGCTTGGAGTTCACATTTCTGTGCAAATCGGAGGGTACTGCCAGGATCATGACTTTTAATTAGTCTAGAAGTGTGGCGTAAGAACTCTCAGTGGACACTCAACAAATGAACAGACCGAGCAGATCAGTTATGTATGGAACCCATTGGTCAGTAACACAGGGAAACAATGCAGTGGTCTTTTGAAGTTATGACACCACTGTGCTGAGTCAGACTGCAGCACCCCCTCGTAAATGAAAAAATCAACTTGTGCCTTCTTCCACCAGCAGTCTCTGAGGGACAACCTGCTCCAGCTCTTCTGACAGGAGCTCTGAGAGACATGCAGGAGCCATATGTGAAATACGTCTTCACCTGCGTCTGTCTTCTGTCTTGTTGCAAATGCTTTTCCACTGTGTTTGAGTTCCCTCAGCAGTGTTCTCCTTGTGGTTGTAACAGTGCGGTCTGTCTAAAGACTGATTTATAAATTATGCATTTTCAACTGAAAAGCGTGTTGTACAACACTTTTTCTCAGTATCACGCACCTGCAGAATTTTGTGATGTCGCGGACACAGTCATGTAAACATCAACTGGCATCTTGTTACCATAGATACAACAGAACCCTCATTGCAGACCTTTGCCTAAGTATAAATGCAAAACACTGTGAGACACTTTTATTTGAGTCACAGGACAATTATCGCAAGGTTTGTGCGACGAGTATAAATCAGGCTTGAGTCTGTATCTGTGTGCTGGGCTGCCTTGTCTGAAGGATGGAAGGTTAAAGTTCAGAGTTTTGTTCCCCAAGAGGACAACAGCCAGTTTGTGGCCACTTGTGGCTTCCACACTGACATTACTCAGGGGAGTAGGGGTATGACATCACTGGAATGGAATGGAATAGAATGGAATGGAATGGAATGGAATAGCTTTATTGTCATTGCACAGTACAGAGCAACGAAATTACAGTTGACAGTTTCATCCCGTCCAAGAAACATACAGAGGCCATTTCGTGGCCAACATGGGGAGGGAGACAGGAGCAGGAGAACTATCATTAGATAAGAAAGAAACAATGGGGGGAGAAAAAAATACAACTCCCCAAACTGGGCTCCTTTATGGGGGCCCAGTGTGGGATTAGGAAAAAAAACCTCGGCTCATAAGCAAACAATTAAACATCACAACAAGAAAACTCGAGACATGCACATTTTGGTATTGGGAAAGGTCTCAGGGAGGAGAGGTGTCACAGGTCAGACACTGACGTCAGAGTGATATCACCTGTCCCCAAATTCACGCTGTGGGGAACTCCTGCCCCTATTTTTACAGTCACCTGCGTTGATGTTACAGGCGTGTTTCACAGTTTGACGGCTGTGGTGTTTTTTCCACCTGACAGAGCTTCGCCCCTCAGCACTATAGATAGTTCAGTCTGTACTCCTGTTCAGACCCTGCCCTGTATAGTTTGCAAGCCATTGATTTAGTGGAGCCTAGTCTGCTAAATTGGCGCTGTCCAGCCATCATAGAGCTCCCATTGACCCCTTCCCCTCACCAGGAGGGACAGGGAGACTGACACTCACCTTCTATCTTTGGAATGAGAGTGATCGTCACTGCTTTGTCAGCCCCATGCAGATTGTATATACAGTACTGTGCAAAAGTCTTAGGCACCCTAGACTTATTTTCATTTTTTTGTGCGTGTTAGTATAAAATAACACATTTGAGATTTCCAAATATTCATTTCCGTTCTGGTTCCTCAGTTGTGGAATGACTTGCCTACCACTGTCAGGACAGCAGAATCCCTCCCCCTATTTCGACTCAAAACCCACCTTTCAAACTCTACCTTAGTCCTCCCTCCTGATTTCCCCTGCCCCTCCTTTCTGATATCCCTATCCTTGTCTAACCCCCCCCCCCCAAAAAAATTAAAAAATAAAATAAAATTTGCACTTATGATGACGACTATGTTTAGAACAGCATTCCATTTGTGTTTTCCTAGTTTTGGATGTGATGCTTTGACTTGTGGTAGAACCTATGCACTTGTAAGTCGCTTTAGATTAAAAGCGTCTGCCAAATGACAAAAATGTAAATGTAAATGTAAATGTTGGTGGTTGAAGTTGGTGTGTTCAACACCGAAGGACTGAAGGAGCTCACTGTGAATAGACTGTCCTCCATTATTTAGTGCACTCTAACTGACCTACTTTACTGTTCTGACACTCGCTGTAGTTTGATAGCATTCACCTTACGAAGAGATGAATTCAGAGGACCATTAGACCCACCCACCATTATCTGCACATATACCCCTGCTCCCCACACTCCTACCCAACCCTTGCAGCCTTATCCCTGCCCCCCATACCCCTCTAAACACCTAGCCAACCCCTGCTCCCTACACACCCTGTATCCCTGTGCAGATATCACGACATACAGTTCTTATCCCTTCCATTGGCACATTACCTCTGTCTATTAAAGTTCTAACACCCTCACCTTCAGAATAATTAAGTATGAAACTCAAAACTAGGTGGAGCTCCTAAAATAGGTTTATTAGGTGTCTATCTGTTTCACAAAACCTGTGCCCAAATGTAAAGTGCAGGAGAGTATGTGATTTTAATTCCACATTTATGGCCGCTTTATCTTCTGAACTCTGGCTGAATTGGGATAGAATTTTATTTTTTATTTTATTAGATTTGATTTACTCTTTGCAGGGTTTTATTCTTTGAACAGGCTCCAATGTATTCTTAACCTTCAAGATAAACCCTGAGAAACTGGTGTCTCGGTGCTTCTTTCCCCTCTCCTTACTAAGAAGAAATACACAGTTCACTTCCACAGTCACTCAAATTCTAAATGGTAAATGGTTGGCATTTATATAGCGCCTTTATCCAAAGCGCTGTACAATTGATGCTTCTCATCCACCCATTCATACACACACTCACGCACTCACACACCGACGGCGATTGGCTGCCATGCAAGGCGCCGACCAGCTCGCCAGGAGCATTTGGGGGTTAGGTGTCTTGCTCAGGGACACTTCGACACAGCCCGGGCGGGGGATCGAACCGGCAACCCTCCGACTGCCAGACGACTGCTCTTACTGCCTGAGCCATGTCACCCCAAATTCTCAAACATGAGGAAAGCTGGATGGGGGAAATAAATCTGATTTCTTAAATCACACAAAATAATATACCATTCCAACATAAATGGTTTTATTCACACTGGCTAAAATACATTATTCCTAATACCTATTAAACACCCAGGTCAGATCAACCTGTCAACCTATTTTCCACTTGAGCAGCTGTGATCTGAAGCTGCTTATTGCTCTGCAAGTGACACTACTACTTGAGGTGGAACGTTAAAGGGTGAGTTAGTACTTCCTGTTGACTTCCTGTCACTGCGGTGAGGCTGCTACCACCACATGTTTGGCTCGCTCTGCTAACCTACACATGGATATGCAGCTACTGCTCCTGTTGGAGGAGGCTGTCACTGAGCCCAGATAACCACACTGCACACACTACAGCTGTGAACTGTTTCCTGAGATACACCTATCTGTGCATCGCTTTCTCGTGGTATGTGTGTCTGTGTGTGTGTGTGTGTATGCATCTGTGTGTGTGTGTGTATATGTCTGTGTGTGTGTGTGTTTGAGTGTGTGTGTATGTGTGTCTGTGTGTGTGTGGGTGGGTGTATGTGTCTGTGTGAGTGTGTGTGTGTGTGTGTGTGTGTGTGTGTGTGTGTGGGTGTGTGCGTCTGTGTGTGTTCTGTAGGTAGCATGCCTGAATACTGCCTTAGCTCTTTGGAATCCCAGTCATTCTAACAATAACATTCGATGGATGTCCAACCTCCAATGGACAACTGTATGTGCTGAAAATATCTAATGTAACATTCCGGGGATAGTCTGGAAGCAGGACGTGTGTCTCTCAGGTTGGTGGATCGATCAGGTTTACTGTCAGTCTGACTGTGCACTATGTAAAGGCATTGTAGGTATCTGCTTCAACTGAAACAGTATTTCCCAGCCCACCCAACTACTAGAGCCAGCTTTCCCACTGGGCTTCAGCTATAAGAACAGAAAAACAATTATCTGCATGGGTGGATCAAGTACAGTGTGTAACAGTGTCAAAATGTCACACCAATAAACCTCTCCATTTAAAGCAGGTCTACAAGTGAATTCTGTGGGGTTCTGACACTCACTGACAATTTTAACCAAGTGCTCCACACCATATCAATGATGATTTTTTTTGCGTAGAATCTGTCTTTCTCTCTCTCTTAATCTGACAGAATCTATTCTGTCTGATTAAAGCGTGTTAGAATGACTGGAACTATAGAGAAGTACCAGGAGAAAAGACTAACCAACTGGGACTCAAGCCCATGACCCTCTGGGTACTAAGCACAGCTCCGTTGGCTCAGAGCCCCAGCAGGGTCTGGGGAGGATGCAGTCAGGTGATTGACAGCTGTGTTGGCAGTGAAGGGTTTGGAACACAGCCTGAGTGCTGTCATTGTGGGAGGGGCCTGTAACCATGGCGCTGCTCTCTGGGTCCCTGTGTAGATCTTGCCTGGGTTTCTCATTCTCCTGCACTTATGTAATCTTTATGTAACATTATATTCCTGCTGGTATTCTCAGAGTCAGCTCATCACCACCCCTGCTGAGAGACTTAAGATGGGTAAAGGGGGTGAGTTTAGGATTTTGAGTGCAGAAGAGGCGAAGTGATTATCATACCAACCCTAAATGACTGTCACTCGACACCTATCTGACAGGTTTGTACACGTCATTTATTTCACACTGTGGCAGAGCAATCGATGAGAAAAACAACGTTGATTCTGGTGTGCGCTCTATCATGGGCCTCTCTTTCAGCTTCAGTGGGGGGTGGGGGGGACTGTTCACTGGCTTGTTACTTTCAGAAATAGAGCAGTGGTGCTATTTCCAACTCATCTAAAAATGCATTGCAATCAGCAACTCTGGTGTATTGTGGGGCTCCACTGGGATAACCACCTCAGAACATGCTCTCTCATAGCTCTGTGTCACGCAATTCAAACAACTCTATCTTTCCCCCTGTTTCCCAGGATGTGTTCACTGCAGAGTGTAAGTTCAAGGAGTCTGTGTTTGAGAATTACTACGTCATCTACTCATCCACGGTGTACCGGCAGCATGAGTCTGGCAGAGCCTGGTTCCTGGGCCTTACCAAGGATGGTCAGGTGATGAAGGGGAACCGGGTTAAGAAGACCAAGCCTTGCTCACATTTTGTTCCCAGACCTATTGAAGGTAAGACTCATATCATATACTTATGACAGGTGCATTTGTCAGATGAAAGGAAATATAGTAAAATGATCTGTGTAACTTCCACCCCACTCTGTGGCCCTTCCCCAGGGTAACTCAATATTCCTGACCCTGACTCCAAAAACAAAATGTACACAGTCATGCTGCTAAACTTTTGTCTGAGAATGACCTACCAGTGTCTAAATGTTGATGACAGTGAAGGCACCAGTACATACAAGACTCTCAGAAACCTTTACATTTGATGAAAAAGCATTGCGGCTCATCATGGGTCCAATCAGGACTCCCCACCCCCCACCCCTATCAGATACATAAACCTTACTTTGGCTCCCTCTCCACAATCATAGCTATGAGCTATAGCCATATACTTATGGTATATGACTGTATCTGTGCTCTCTCAGTTTTGTGTTGAAGTGTAATTCTGACCCATCTCCTCTCCTCTGTAGTGTGCATGTACAAAGAGCCATCACTGCATGAAATCGAGGAGAAGCAGCGCTCCAGGAAAAGTTCAGGAACTCCCACCATGAACGGCGGCAAAGTGGTGAACCAGGAGGACAATACAGAGGAGGATGGCTCTTAGCTGCACCTCGGAAGACCACCCTGGATCCCAACTCCTTCATTTCTTACACATTGTTCCAACAAAAATGAAAAGAAGACAAAAAACTGAATTCTTGCCTGTGAAATATTTTAGACAAAAAGGAAAAATATTTGAAATCAGGACATGAATTTACATTTTATGCAAAAGTCTGCTGTGTGGCAGCAGGAGGTTCCTCTCTTCTCTACAGTATTAGTGTTTCAAAGTTAAAACTCCCAAATAAGCTTTAAGCCATGTTAGACTTTCACGCATTAATTTATGAATGCTGCGGTTCTTTCACCTGCTTATATGTGTTGTTACTTCCATGAATAATAATATTGTTATTATTCATTATTGCTCTTATTCTTCGCATCATTATTATGGTTTATTTTAGGACAGTTAGGAATGTTTTTGGCATTGGATGCATAACTGCCAAACTGTCAGATGTTGGAGATGTCTCTGTTTGTTAGAAGGGCACACTGTCCTGAGGGCTTTCTGGGGGGTCAGGACAGACCTCCCTGTTCATCTTGTAGTGTAATCATAAAGTATCTTAGATAGGTGTAATCAAAGATGCTTTCTCCAAGATGGGAGACAGTGGTCTCTCAACGGGGATGTTCTGTCCTAGGTCTTGTGAAGGATCATGGAGGCCTCTACACTTGTGCCCATGAAAGTTACAGCCATATGCAATGCTAAAAAGAGATAAAAGAGGTTTCCAATGTGTTGACTTATTGTCTCTGTCTGCAGATGCCCTGCCCCAGAATTTACCCAGTCAATAACTTAGAGAACCCACTCACTCACATAAATCAGTTGAGGGGGGGGGGGGGGCATGTCATAGTATTGCATTGGGTCTTTCCACAAAGAATGCCTTGGTTATATAAGATCAGGTCTGCTATTTTTTCTGGACACAAGTTCAGTCCTGGTTTCTATATCTCCTGTGATTGCATGAATACCAGTGGAATTAAGAATGTTCCAGATTTTTTTTTAAAGTGCTTTTGGTGTGTTTATTGACTATAGAGCTAAATAGCCTGGGAATAGAATCTAAATTGTTCACCATCATGAAGGAGGTTCCATTTTAAAGGAAAGTGATAGAGTTGGATTTATGGAGCAAACCTGGCCCTCGGCCATTCTTGTGTATAGCATGGACAGTTGTATGAAATGGACTGTGATCAACCCAATATTTCTGTATCTGTATCTTTTCTATTATAACTAGAAATCAGCCTGATTGGTAATAGAAATTAGTTCAGAGCTGGCATTGTGCAAACAAATAGTTGTTTGACATTTGTAGGATACGCTAACAGGGACGATAACACAGGTGATAAGACCGAAGCACCCGCATAACATGAGGACTGGAGATAGAGTCCAGAAACAGTGTTTCCCTGAAGGTGGTGAGCTGAATCAACACTTTTAACTGATCTCATGATTACACACAAAAATTGCTTATGGAAATAGTTCTACACAAAATGATGCGTCCCGATTAGCTCGGCCTCAGCAGATTTCCCCCCCCAATTTAATTCAAGCTATGTTCTGCATTTCATCAACTTCATGAAGGACATGAAGGCTTCTTCCACAAGTATCTGTAATGTCTTTGAGAGTCTTCCACTGGGGGAGTGACACCAGGATCATGTGAGCGTCAGAGTTCATTGGCCAAAAGGGGGGAGGGTGTGTGTCTGTGGAGCCAGGACAGCAGTGCATGTGTCCGCTGGCCAGGTGAGAGTGCCAGTGTGCACTGTGTGTGTGTGACACCGACCCTGCACTGACACTACCCATTCACTGGAAGGTAAGACGGGGGGTTTAGCATCTGGGGATACTGAACTGTTTATTTGTGCTTGCTGATTTTTGCACCTTTAAGAAACACCTTCATATGCATTATGAAATATGAAGCAGAAAAAAAAACAATGAAAATAGGCCAAAAGATCATTTAAAAATAAAAACGGACAATACAAAATACGCCTCTCTATGCTGCTTTTCTCTGACTACAGGCACACACACACACACACACACACACACACACACACACACACACACACACACACAATACTCACACAGGCACACATGGTATATAAACCCTCCCCAGACAAATACACAATCTCTCAGCCTCCACTTTCACACAGATACACAGGCATTTTGCACACAATGCACATACCGGACTGTATTATAGTGACAAAGTCACACAACATCTGACTGCATGTGAACTTGATGGATGGAGTTGATGGATGGCTCACCTGCAATCAATCAGGTAAGTCTGGTGCTGTTACCTGAATGAGCAGGCATGGTGCCAGGTGAGCCTTTCTTTCTTACTTAACAATGTTGCGTAATGGCCCTGATGTGTTTTACCATGTGGGAGCATGCTAGTAGGTTTGGTATGGGATAGTATTGGGTACATAAAGACATACAAAGTCTTAATATGTTAGGACATAACAGGGTGATATGAGATGGGATGATGGATGTTGGGAGATCAGAATGTGTTGGCAATATAATGGGGGTGCAGTTCAGAGGATTGCTGTAAAGCAAGAGCATGCTGGGAGATTGAGTCTATTGGGAAGTTAGAGTACAGCACGTTGGAGATGAGAATATGGTCATGACACTTCTGGATGCTACTGTATGCACTAGCCTTTATAAATAACTTTATTTCCTACACCATACAGGTCACTGCTTTCGTTCAATACTCTGACATCACTGATGTGCAGTAAAATGTTGCATTCTCATATCTGCATTGGGACCAGTTTGTGTCTGTCACTGCTTTAACAGGAGACATAGCATGGCTGTAATGGACTGCCCTGGTGAAAGTAACCATGCCTGGTCCACAGTTTAAATGGGAATACCCCTTCCAAGGGAACAAATGCTTCAGACTGTCCAATGATAATTACACACACTTTGTATGATGCGTATAGTTTAGGAGACACTCCCTCTGACCCACCCACTCAGGCATGCTGTATAGGACTGAAGCAACTTAAGCCCCTTGGGCCATGTTATAGAAAATACCATGACCTCTTGTCCTCCCATCTTCCTTAAAAAGCTGAGCTCAGTTCAGGGGGTTCAGTACATCAGTAAGAGTGTATCTAACCTATCTGCTTCCATTCATGTCACATGCAGAGCCTGTGAACCTCAGAATACAAAAACGCAGCTTGAACAAAGCTGCCAGGGAAATGTGCGCAATAGTAGCATAACTTCTTAGGAGTCACAGAAGAATAGTGATACTATGTTTCACCTTCAAATTGGCTGCAATATTTCTGACAACACCATTTCAGAGGTGTACAGAGCACACCTTCTGGGAAACATGCATGTACAGCTACCTACCACCGTGACCAGTGACGAGTTGACTGTAAACTTGCACAACTGAGACAGGCAGGCAGTCAAGCACTGAACACAACAGTGGGGTTACTATTACACTATCAAATCAATAACTTGCCAATCACGTCCAGGTCTGGTGAGTCTTACCACCTGGGAGCCATGAAACAAAAATGTTTTTTGATATGTACAAAATATATGCATACACAACACACAATTTTATACTGAATCCAATAAATCTAGGAGGTGAAGGACTGTACTTTCAGCAAGCCGTCTAAAAGCTTGTACTGCTTTTCATTCGGTTTCTAAACTGTCACTTCTCAGAATACCAGGGTGCATAAACTGATTACAAGACTCTGGATGATTCTTGTCATTAAGTGGTCAGAGGGCTAGCTGTATAAAAAGCAACTCTTCCCACAAGGTTTTGTATTTCTTTATACACACAAATTAAAAGGCTAGTAGTATTAATTGAGACTAAAACAGCTGTAGGAGGGAAGTTTGGTTATATTGTTCTACGCAAGTGGTTATACATTTTTCATCACTTCTGTACAGACAGAGGCATTTTCTCTCTATTACATAAACAGATTTCAGCAGAAAAAGAAAAAAACACGTTCTTACGCAATACAGGAAATGGTCAGGGTTATTCTGAATGCACCAAAGAAAAAAAACCCCAACATCTAGCTATGTAGGTAGGGTATAGGTCGCAATCGTATAATTATATAAACCGTTATGCAGAATGCAGTTTTCGCCTATTCTTCCAATAGATATTCCAGCCCATTTATTTCGGATAAACTGCAGACGCAGAGTATATTAATGCGTCCATATTTTGCTGGTTGTTGTTGTTTTTTTAAGAAGAGTATATTTCATGAGTATGCAGCTAGCCTTAATCTGCTTGCGTTAGATACACTCTTACTGATGCTTGCGACGTCCCAGACATGTTGAAACAGATTTGAGAATTTCCTGTAGGCGGAGTTTACTGGGAAACTTGAGTTCTGTTTCCGATATAACGCGAAAATTAATCCAGAATTTCTAGATACAAGCATGGGACTTTCAAGGTATGGGTTAGGATTTCTTTCAGTTTTTCTTAATTACAACTACATTTTTGTTGCGTAGGTTAGCCAATCTAAGGCTCCGTCGTAAGAATGATAGTAGCCTACTGTACTTGCGAGTTTACACGGTTTACTACCGTGTAGTTATACGATTTAGATGGCTAAATATTGCACAACCCCGTCAGTTTCTTATTTCCTTTCCAATTGGCTGAAGTAACAAACTGTAAAATTACCTTAAAGTAGCTAATCGGGACCAACTTCATAATTGTCGAATTATAGTAGCCTAAACAGTACGGCAGAAGCGTGTCTAAAACAGACTTCGATTGGATGAGGGCGTCCAAGTCAGACAGGCAGGCTATTGAGGTATGATGGTTATTCTCCCCTGGACCAAACTTGCACATTTTCAAGTCCAGAGACTTCTCATCTTTTTTATACAACGAGGGCTTGGTGACAAAATTGGGTAAGAACACGAGGTCTCTTTCTGTCACAGTTCTTCAGTCTATACCTGCCTGTTTCGTAGGCTATGACCCGCTTCGCGTCGTCATGCGTTCCTCTCTGCCTGACCCATTATTTTCAGAAGCTCGGCGTGGGAGCAGTGTGAGCGTAGTGCATAGCCCCTGGATAACAGTCCCTCACCTTTCTAATGAGACCCCCCTTTCTCACCAAAATGTGTGGGGTAATTAATTTTCTAATTAATTTGTGTAACCTACTGGACCATGTAAAAGCTGCTGTTGTTCCTACCTTGTGTGAATCAATCCAGTTCTTTTTTAAATTAGAATTTAGCCCCATTAAGGAATTGAAGACCTTCTACTGGAATCACTTGCTGTAATTGCTACAGCCACTGCAAAACTACAGTATCGGACTTGGAGGATAAGTGGATGTTTAGCTGATCAAATAATGAGGTGTCTCCTGGAATAAAAATGTAGCTTGTATCCTAGCAAGTTGCTTAATTAATTTCATTTGAAGCCCCTGATATCAGCATTTATCTTTATATGGCAGTGGTTGAGATAATTTTATTTTAGTTGAGATAATTAGCAAAATGGAGCTCTTTCAAAAAGTAGCAAGTTTGTGCTGTAGTATCTTGTGCTGTAGTGTATGAGGTTAGGAATTGACAAAAAAGTAGGTAAACCCAGAACTGAACTTGAAATTGCCACAGTTTGGTAAGCAGAGCATTTGATTTGGTTCTTACTGTAGTTGCCACTTGATGCTATGAAAAACAATGGCCTACAGATGTTAAAAACAATTAATTAAGGGACAAACAGCCCAGCCATACATGACAGTGGCATTACCTCTTTTCATTTCATTCAGGCAGGTTTTTAATTTCCAATGAATAATAATAATAATAATAATAGCAGCTTGCATTTATGGAGTGCTTTTCTCACACTCACTTCAAAGGTGCCAGAACTGTCACCCCACATCAAATGAGGTGAAAAGGGAAATAGAAATCTTTGGTGTTTGAAAAAGTACATCACTAAATCTTTGGTATGGTATTTACGTGTTAGGAAATACCATCTGAAAGAATCGAGAATAAAGGTGTTACGTGCTAGATTCTTAGTTACCAAAACATATGCTCATGCTGAGTGCATACACTTCTGACAGCAATGATTACATATGCAGCTAATTGAACAAGAAAATTGTGCGCCAACTTTTTCAATATTTTAAAATATTTAATCTGTGGTTTAAGCAATGTATGAGCTGAGCATGAACAGATTCAAAAGTTGTGCTTCCTGTTGTGGTTTATGAATAACTCCACTGAATGATACAAGCTAACCTCGCTAAGGTTACATTTATTCACCAGACATTAATCCATATTTAATCCAACATATTGTAGTCCCAATATAAAAAAAGGTTTGTGTGTGTAGCTAGCTAATTTAACTAGCAACCATTTTAGGTAGATTCAAAGAAGCTTGTTTGTGTTAATTTTCAAATCAATTACTTACTTGATAAGAGGCATGGTTGAGTCTTTTATGTGGTGGCTAGAAGTTTTTAATAATAGCCAAGATCTCTCACAGATGTGGATACAATGGTTTTCCTAATGAATTGAGGACCAGAGGCTGTGTGCTAAGTTTAGTTTTAACCCTTTAATATTCCTCCAGATTTTTCAGCAAGGTTGCTGTAGGCCAAATATGATCCACTGCTCAGTTTTGTAGACGGGTGAAAATATAAAGTGCGCATCCATTGAGAAGCGAAGAGTGCGAGGTGCGAGGAGGATGTCACATCTTGCTTCCTTTCTCTCCTGCTCTCTCTCTCCATCTTGTGTCTTCTGTTGTCCCTCCCAGGCCCAGTCTTCTCGCTGTACTCCTTACGCTTTCTGTGCTGGTGGATCCTGGAGAAGCCTCAGGTCAGCTCAGAGACAGACACGCCTATGGGCTCTTTCCAATCGCTTATTTTTAACTGGGGCGGCTGTTGCCTAGTGGCTAATGTACATGACTGGGACCTGGAAGGTTGGTGGTTCAATCATCGGTGTAGCCATGACAAGATCCACACAGCTGTTGGGCCCTTGAGCAAGGCCCTTAACCCCACATTGTAAGTCGCTTTAGATAAAAAAATAAACTGAAGTATTAGTATTAAGTATAGTATTTTACCTCCTTGTTTCTTTTCCTTGCATCCTTTCCTCATTCCTAGCTCCACCCATTGGAGAAGGCAAGAAAGGAAGCAAGGAATGAAAGCAAGGATGGAGGAGTCAAGAAAGTGTGAATGAGGCAAATTAATTAATGGGTCCTTGCTCCTTCACACGTCAATCAATTACAGACATGGTAGATGGGGAGAGGTGGAACCACAGGCTGTTCATTCATTCTTCACACATTCCCAAAAAATACTTCTGCAAAGGATGCACTCATGTTTCCTTGCTCAGTAATTCTTCAGGAGCCATCTTTGAATGTCCTCAAAGATGGTGGAACTTTCCAGGGTAGTCAAGGAATGAGGGGACAAGGAAGGATAAAATAATCAATTGGAATGAGCCCACAGTCACACAGCCCAGTCCAATAACAAAAAAAACAACAACCTTCAGCCCTGTGCTGTAGATAGTGTGACTGTTTGAAGTAAGTGTGCTTGCAAGTGTGGGTATGTGTGTGAATGCACAAATGGCAGTATTTTTGTGTGAGTTAGTGAATTAATTTGTGTGTGCTTGCATGGTTGTGTGTGTGCGTGAGTGGGTGAGTAAATATTTGTTTTTCTGTGCATGAGTGTGTGTACGTGTGTGTTAGTGACTATTGTATGTTTGACTGCGTGTGTGTGCGTGCTTAATCTCTCCGTGTTATTCCCTAACAGCTGCGTGCCGTGATTGGGACACGACACGTGGTGCGGGTGTTGGTGTGGTGCGGGTGTACCAGGGTGAGGTTGGCAGACTGGCCTGCCCCATTTTCCAAAACCTCAGGCTCTCCAACTACAGCCTGCTTTGGTACCGGGTCCAGCCCGGCCAGGACCTGGGGCAGCCAATGAATGTCAGCCGCCCAGGCCACAGGATCAGCGCAGAGGGCGAGTGGCTGTGGTTCCTGCCGGCAGTCACTGCAGACGCAGGGCGCTACATCTGTGCGCTCAGGTACGGAGCAGCGTGCACACTACAGAGAGCTACATATAATATTTTTATTGTCAAACAAAAACAAACAAAGATGCACATTACAATTACACAAACAAAAGCATAAAATACATATGAATAGGAAGGCGTGTTATCCCTGACAGCGAAGGGTCTGGGTTGCTGCATGTTCAGCTCCCACACCCAAACCCAACCCCGCGGCGTGAGTATCAGTGCTACGTCAAAGCAATTAATTGTTTGTGTATATATCCAAAATAACAAGAAGAACTTAATTGTTTATTGCTTTTTTTTCATAATAATTTCATAATTTTCATAATTTCATAATAGTAATAATAATAATATACAGCTGCAAAGTTGTAAATAACAGTAACATCCTTAATTTATAGTGTACCTGTATCCTTATGAGCCCAGATATTGACCTAGGCTGGGCTTCCCAGATGCGCCACACACACCCCAGCGCCACACACACCCCAGCGCCACACACACCCCAGTGTCACACACACTCCAGTGTCACACACACCCCAGCGCCACACACACCCCAGCCCAGCGCCACACACACCCCAGCACCACACACACTCCAGTGTCACACACACCCCAGTGTCACACACACCCCAGCGCCACACACACTCCAGTGTCACACACACCCCAGCGCCACACACACTCCAGTGTCACACACACCCCAGTGTCACACACACCCCAGCACCACACACACTCCAGTGTCACACACACCCCAGCACCACACACACCCCAGTGTCACACACACCCCAGCGCCACACACACTCCAGTGTCACACACACCCCAGTGTCACACACACTCCAGTGTCACACACACCCCAGCGCCACACACACCCCAGCCCAGCGCCACACACACCCCAGCGCCACGCACACTCCAGCGCCACACACACCCCAGCGCCACACACACTCCAGCGCCACACACACCCCACCCCAGCGCCACACACACTCCAGCGCCACACACACCCCAGCGCCACACACACTCCAGCGCCACACACACCCCACCCCAGCGCCACACACACCCCACCCCAGCGCCACACACACCCCAGCGCCACACACACCCCAGCGCCACACACACCCCAGCGCCACACACACCCCAGCGCCACACACACCCCAGCGCCACGCACACCCCAGCGCCACGCACACCCCAGCGCCACACACACCCCAGCGCCACACACACCCCAGCGCCACACACACCCCAGCGCCACGCACACCCCAGCCCAGCGCCACACACACCCCAGCGCCACACACACCCCAGCGCCACACACACCCCACCCCAGCGCCACACACACCCCAGTGCCACGCCCCCCGCAGGGCCCCCCCCTGGGCCGCCAAGCCGTCCCCCGGATCCCCCGTCAGCCTGCGGCTAAGAGAGGATCTGGGAAACAGCTCGGCAACCCAAGGAAGACCCCTCGACACAGTGATCTACATGACAGATCACCCAGCATTATATGGTTCACGCTATCAGCTCGAAAAAAAGACCTGAATTCCAGTTATTAATAATGAGTCATAATAAGTGATGAGCTACAAACCAAAATGACAGAAAGAAAAATGTACACTTTGGTGTGAGGTTTCATATGTGAAGAGAATATGGATAAACTCAGCTATGCAGGACATTGGAAATGATATGTTTGAACTAAAAGGACAAAGAAAAAGAACAAATGAGAATGCTCCTAAAAATAACAATTCATGTTCCAGCACATGAAATGATTAGAGAACAGCTGGGTGAGATTTGGGACAACCCTACTCCTAACCCTTCTCTCAAACAGAAATGGGACTCAGAGTGTGGCCATGGGACTAGAGGTACTGCCCAGACCCAGTGAGGTGTGTGTGACTGAGGCAGCTGCAGACCCCGTCCGAAGAAAGGCTTCTATAGATGAAGGCCTGACAGTCCACTGTCCAGACGTCCAAGAATATCAGCTTCCCAAACGTATATCTGTGGCCTGGTTCGGACCAGTACGTGCACCCACCCCCGGCTGCACTCATCTGCTGTCACCTGTCATCTTTTTCACTTGTTTTACTTGCTGATGTTTGCCTTGCTTCTCACTCTCTGTTCTCGTGTACTGGGCTTACCTTTGTTCCCTATGTTTTTGTTTCTGGTTGCATTTGTGTGTGACTTTCTATGGTTGTCTGTCTCACTTTGTGCCGCAGCCTCTCCGATAACCTGTAACTGTGTACTTCTCTTTGTTGTGCAGAAGTGCAAAACGAGTTGGACTCATGAACGCGTGGTGAAGAACAACAATTTTGTCATTCATAAGATGATTGAACATTATGAGGGGAACTACACCTGTGTGGTCACCTACCAGTCTGGCGGAAGAACACTGAACTTCACCAGGGTGGTCACTCTGAAGGCTGTGTGTAAGAATCAATGCATTGGAACTGTGATACCACAGTAAAATATACCTGATTAAGCCCCAATAATGAAATAATGATTAGTAAAATTACCTACAATGACACTGACTGAACTGAACTGACTCAAAAGGGGTGCAGACCGAATAGGAGAGAAACTGGAGAGGTCAAGGCATGCCCCATGACTGCAGAGCCCAGAGATGTGGCCAGAGTGTAGGGTTTGAAGCTTGACTGAGCTCTTCAGCCACCTGTCCAGTAATAATTGCAAATTGGAACAAAATAATTTTTTTAAACTAATTTCACACCAAAATAATGGATGCGAATGCAAAGCTCCATAGTTTAGCTTTACTCCATGTCAGTCAGCTTTTAGTATTATAAGTTGAGAATAAGTAGACAGCTGCAGTCAGAAGGGGTGGGACATAAGTCTGTTTTCTTTTCCATGTATACAGCTTCCTCTAGGTTGGGCAAAACCCCGATAATACACAACCCAGATCCAAAGGAAATCTACACAGTCAAATTAGGTTTGTGAATTTCATATTTTATAATGTTTTCCTTCATGTTTGTGGTGTACACTGATTTTGCCTTTATAATACCGCTGTCTTCTTCACTAACTTCGGCGTATTCTGTTCGTTAGCTGATGTTTCTGATTGGCCATTGATCATTATTCATACCCATTCATTATACCCATTCCTCAAAACGGGAGGTGGGGTTGTATAAATGTTATGCTTTAAGCTTGATTGGGCTTATTTTTCTTTAAATAATTTTTTCCAATTTTACCCTTTTGCACCCAATTTGGTAGCCAATTATACCCTATCTAATCCAATTAGTGCTAGCTGGGGATACACCGCCTTACGACCCCGTCCCTCGGTGGACCAGGAGGATCTTGCGACACTGAGAGTGACGCGCCTTTTCAAAGCCGTCTCATCTCAATTAGACCGTTACTCCGAGGCACCCAGGGCGCTGTTTACAGTGATCCCGCTAACCCTGCCAAGTCCCTCCCCTGGAGCAGCGAGCCAATTATGCTGCTCCACGAGAGCCGGCCAAACTGGGCTTTTTTGGCAGGACCGGGAATGTGTGCTTCTTTGGGCTTTTTTGTTATTTTGCTTTAATAAGCCCTTTTGAGCTCATAGATGCATTTTACCTGATGTCTGTTTAGGACATGCTTCCAGGAAGTACAAGGGAAAATGTTCAGTGTTTTAAGAGTTTATGAGGACAATAAGGATAAAATGTATGATCCACTATATCACAATTTCAACACTGAAATATTCATGTGTAGTCTGTATAGCCATTGCATTGCACCCTGTAGTAGGTGCTGGATAAAGGTGTGAATATTGAAGTGTTTTATTCCGGCATGGTCTTTGGGGTTGCTTGGGGAGAAAATCTTCCCTGCTTTACTGCAGCTGTGCTCCCTTGCAGGCAGGCGAGTAACTGGAAATGCTGGGGCCCCTTAAAGAATAATGCATTGGGCCCCTTATCATACTGTAGCATAAAGAATGTGTGGCATTGGGCCCCTAGAAGTCTCCCCACTTACGGTGGTGCTGCTTGCAGGGTCTGTGGCCCGCCTGGACTGCAGCGCGTTAGTGTACCACGCGGATTTCAGCCCACAGGTGTGGTGGGAAATCGATGGGAGGAGACTGGAGCTGCTGTCAGATCAGCGCATCACAAACGAAGCCAGGTGAGACAGACAGACGGACGGACAGACCGATAGACTTACCTCTCTATTGCGTATCACCTCCTGGCCTCATCTGCCTGACCCCCCTGCGCTCTTACAGCTGTGAGGAAGATTTGCTGGAGGACAGGACCATGAAGAGTGTGCTTGTCATCCAGAAATTCAGCTCCCAGGACTTTCGGCGCGAGTACACCTGCTACGCCCTTAACAGCAAGGGCAATGCCTCGCAGAGAGCCGTCCTGAAGTTAGAGCGTGAGTCATTTGTGACAGAGTGGCGGCGTCGCTGTGGCCTGCAGTCTGAAGGTGTTAAACGCGCTCATTTGTCTTGCAGCGTACGTGTACTCCGTCGAGCTGGGCTGCGTTCTGGGTGCGGTTTTCTTACTGACACTGATTGCGTTCACGGTTTATCACGTGTTCCGGCTGGAGCTGCTGCTGCTCTATCGTGCCTACTGCGGTCCCTATGAGAGCGACACAGGTGAGGGTGCGATGTGGTCGCCGTGTCACTAGCACTGACATCCTCTCCTTCTCACTGTCGCTCCCCACTTCCTCTCAAATTCAGTCAAACTGTTGATGAAATGGGCGTGTCATCAATTGTGTTATGTAGAGTTTAGTTGATTCGATAAAACAACAGAAAGAATATCAATATAGCCATATTTTTTATCTTTAGTTCCTCCCTTTCTCTTCTGTCACACTCTCTGTCAAAAAAGCTTATTCAAATTTGAACTATGAAAAGCTTTCTTATACCTTTACTAAGGAAGTGGTTGAATACACCTGACTGATCAGAAACAGGAAATGTAAAAATCTCCTCTCTCTGTCTCTTTCTCCCTCGTAGATGGAAAGGAGTACGACGTGTACATCTCTTACGCCAGGAACAGTGAAGAGGAACAGTTTGTGCTCATGACGCTCCGGAGGGTTCTGGAGAACGAACTGGGATATAAAGTGTTCATCTTTGACCGAGACAGCCTGCCAGGGGGCAGTGAGTATGAGACGTCCGCAGATCGGGCAGTGATAGTGGGCCAGCCTGAGAGGGGAGTGTGTGTGAGAGAGTGTGTGTTACAGTGAGAGTGGGCCAGCCTGAGAGGGGAGTGTGTGTGAGAGAGTGTGTGTTACAGTGAGAGTGGGCCAGCCTGAGAGGGGAGTGTGTGTGAGAGAGTGTGTGTTACAGTGAGAGTGGGCCAGCCTGAGAGGGGAGTGTGTGTGAGAGAGTGTGTGTTACAGTGAGAGTGGGCCAGCCTGAGAGGGGAGTGTGTGTGAGAGAGTGTGTGTTACAGTGAGAGTGGGCCAGCCTGAGAGGGGAGTGTGTGTGAGAGAGTGTGTGTTACAGTGAGAGTGGGCCAACCTGAGAGGGGAGTGTGTGTGAGAGAGTGTGTGTTACAGTGAGAGTGCGAGTGTAATGTCGTAGGGTATAACAGAGCTAATGTTAATGTAACTGTGTGTACTAGGTACTGTGAGTGTAACGGTAGCGGTACATTAGTGAGAGTAACAATGTGGAAGTGTGTGTGTGTGGGTGTGTTGCAGTGATAATGTAGTAGTGTAGTGTAGCAGTGTATACTGGTGCTAGTGTTAGTGTGTAACTATGTTTACTAGGTACAGTGAGTTTAACAGTGTGTGTGTGTGTATCAGCAGGTGTAACAGTAACAGTGTGTGTGTGTGTGTGTATCAGCAGGTGTAACAGTAACAGTGTGTGTGTGTGTGTATCAGCAGGTGTAACTAACAGTGTGTGTGTGTATCAGCAGGTGTAACAGTAACAGTGTGTGTGTGTATCAGCAGGTGTAACAGTAACAGTAACAGTGTGTGTGTGTATCAGCAGGTGTAACAGTAACACTGCGAGTACGATGTTGTGTAACGTTCTCCTCCCTCCTCTCCAGCCATCACAGATGAGACGTTGAGCTGCGTGGGCCGCAGTCGCTGCTTGATGGTGGTGCTGAGTCCTCGCTACGTGCTGCAGGGGACCCAGGCTCTGCTGGAGCTGAAGGCTGGCCTGGACACCATGGCGCAGGCCGGACACCTCCGGATCATCCTGGTGCAGTACCAGCCCATGGCCAGGTCCAGCTGGGTGCGGGAGCTGCGCAGGGCCCGCGTGGCACTCACCCTCGTCCAGTGGAAGGGCGAGAAGTCCTCCCACCTGTCCTCACGCTTCTGGAAGCAGCTCCAAGTGGAGCTCCCTGTGAGGAGGAGGAAACCTGCACTCACTGAGGACTGCAGTGCCATCCCACTGACAGCACTCACACACACTGACAGCACTCACACATACACTGAGTACACACACACTGACAACACTCACACATACACTGACAGCACTCACACGCACACTGATAACACTCCCACTCTGACAGCACCCACACACTGAGTATACACACACTGACAACACTCACACACTGAGTACACACACACTGACAACATTCAGACACTGAGTACACACACATTGACAACACTCACACACTGAGTACACACACTGACAACACTCACACACTGAGTACACACACTGACAACACTCACACACTGAGTACACACACTGACAACACTCACACTGAGCACGAGCACGTATGCAGCACACGCATGCACACCAGACCAATGTGGGGTCAATACATACAGTGCAGTCTGTTCTTTTGGCTCTGTACTGCAGCACGTTGGATTCAAAATGGAACAATGAGTATGAGGTCAAAGTGCGGTCCGTGTAGGAATTACATCCATTTTTATACATAGTTGTCCCATTTTAGAGGACCAAAAGTAATTGGACAGTTGGCTTCTCTGATTTGTCCAGTGTACTCAGTCATGTCCGTAGTGCAGGTTTGAGACAGCTTTCACTATCTAGTATTGATTCTAGTCTTCTGCTTGTCTTAGGAGACTTTTATTGGCGTTTGTCAATATGAGGGCCAGAGTTGTGCCAGTGAAAGTCAAGGAAGCAATTAGGCAGAGAAATAAGAAGAAAAAAACTGTCACCGAAACAAATTGTTTTGAACATAATTAATAAGAAAGAGCACTGAGTATTAAATTACAAAATTACAAAATACAAAATTACAAAATAGAAAAGTATTTGCAATTACTTTCAAATATGACAAAAAAATAACATTTCAAATACAGAATTTTCAAATACGAAGTATTTGATTGAATGAAAACACTTTCACAACATAACGCCAGTGGTGTAACATGCACAATTACACCAGGCTGTTGAAAATGCAAGAACTGGATATACAGGGCGGCCTGTAGCGTAGTGCTTATGGTGAATGACTAGGACACCCAAGGTCGGTGGTTCTAATGCTGGTGTAGCCATAATAAGATCCACACAGCCATTGGGCCCTTGAGCAAGGCCCTCAACCCTGCACTGCTCCAGCGGAGGATTGTCTCCTGCTTAGCCTAATCAACTGTATGTCGCTCTGGATAAGAGCATCTGCAAAATGCCAATAATGTAATGTAATATCAGCTCTGTAAGTGGAGCCTTTTGATGAACGCGTCAGGTGACTGGTGATGGCAGTTCAATTAACTGTGGATTATAATAATAATGTTAATATTATTATAATTATGTATGATATGTATTTTAAATGTTTTATTTAAGTGTATTTTTATTTGAATGTATTAGAGGCTCTAAATACTATTTGAAGTATTTATCCCAGGGAAGTATTTATTTTTTATGTACTATGTATGTATTTGGTTTTCCATGAAAAGTATTTAAATGAACCAAATAGAAAATACATTTCATCCATAAATGTATTTGGAAATACTTCAGATATGTATATATACACACTCAAATGCACATACAACACACACAATAACAATTGTTGTTTTGTCATGTTGATAATTTTGCAGATCGGTGTGTAACAGCACTTTTCATAAGACTACAGTGTGTCAGCAGCCAGCTAACATCTCCATAGTCTTTCCACACGGTGACGCTCTTAGTGTGCCACAGCAATGGTGTATGGAAATCAGGGACTGAAAGGTGTGCAGCTGACCTGTAGTACTGTGTGATACAGGGGGCTTATTTAACAAGATGAGTCACTTGGCAGCTCCAAGCTTTCATCGTGATCCTGATCAGTCCTGATACAGAGTACTCTGACAGTAACTCATACAGTGCACATCTTTTCCCATTGCTGGTGGCTGAGGCAAGCTTTCCCCTCTTCACTGTTAAACGCTTTGAGTGAGAAAAGCCCGATATATACAGTAAATGCAACTGTCGTTCTGTCCCTCTTGAACTCATAGTTCTGAGTTGTAACTGAATTTTGTTTTCTGATGGCAGCAATTATCTGGCTCTAAAAATTATTCAGTATAATTATATGTTTCCTTTAAATTAAAGGAAATGTAATAATAAGCAAATCCAACAATTGGACACTGCATTGTTTAGACTCCCCAAAAGCATGATTGACACCAGCAAGGTTATGAAAACCATGCAGGGAGCAGCATTCATAGTTGCTGTGCAGTCATACCTTCACCATTGAAACAGCTGGCACTCCTGGTGGCATTAGTCAGGAATTTTGTTTATTGCAAGCAGAATGAATCCTGTGTTTTTCATATCAGTGTTGATTTGAGGAGACTAATTATAAAAGAATCGTGGTCAGCAACTTGTTCAGATTTTTATTATATTTTAAATAAAAAAAGTATTTTTTAATTGTTGTTTCAGTTTCTTCATGGGTGGTTATGGCAAGATGGCATGTGGCAATGAGACCAATTAAGCAATGGCACATTCGGTATCAGATGAGGACCAAAGCACACACTGGATGAAACCATTCATTCCCCCTGGCCTCATAGCAGCTGCATTCTCAAACTTGCTTAGATGGACTCTACTCTACTCTGGTTAAGGAAAGGAAATCCATTATTTTTGTTACATAAAAGAAAGCAAAAAAGAATCATAATTGAACACTTCAGTCTTGTGAGCTTTGCGTCACATCCAACTGCATGCTACTCCAATCATTCACCAGCAGGTGGCATGTAGGAGCTACAGATGTACCAGCGTTGGTTACTTGGCTGGAGGGAGTCCCTCCTCCCATACAGTTCACTCAAACCCCAGAGGGCCAAATTCAAAAATGCACATTTCTGTGAGTGCCCATTAAGGTTTTAACAAAGGAATGGATGGGTTTCCAAGTGTGTGGGTGTGTGTGTGCTAGCACGCGTATGGGTGTGTGTGCATGTGTCGGGGGGCAGTGTGTAAACCAGTCTGACGGGCCCTATAACAATTAAACTCATTCCTGAGCTGAGGACGTGAGAGGTTTCACCTGGGCGTGTGGGTGATGGACAGGGTGACAGACAGGTCCATACCCACAGGTGAGGTTAGCATACCTGTCTAATGACAGTCCCGGGGGTCCTCTCTGCCTCTCTTCTAAAGGGGATCGACAGTTGATCACTTAGAAAAGCATTAACAACACTTTTTCTAAATGTAGAGCGGAAAGCCAGGGTTACCAGAAGTTCAGTTCAAATACAACTATAACTATCGTGCCTATTTCTATTAACTTACAAGGCAAAAAATTAATTTTCAAAAAAAACATCCTGTTCATTCTCTGTAGCGCTTTTTTTAAAATGACTGAAACCATTGGGAATAATGTATTCTTACTATACATGTGTTTAGAGTATGAATGAAGGACTCACATTTTCAGTCTTTAATTCAAAGCCACATTTTCAACTTTTAAACTCTGAATCGAATGCCCAAAAGCTCCCAAAACCTGTCAAATACAGAGTCAGTGTTCTTTTTTCCACTGTGGGTGAAAGTAATAATTTGCTGAAAACAATAAGGCTCTGGAGCGTGGGGGGAACACAATGCCAGTGTGCACCTGAGGGAGGAGAGATGCCACTCATGTGCACTGCTCTGAAACTCGTAGACTTTGTCACTCTTCCAGTTCCTGACCGCGGATAAAAATCTGTGCACAAACATGCGGAAAATCACCCAGTTCATATTTTTCGGAAGAATACAGCTGACAGGAGCAGGGTAGAGAGGGCAGCAGGGCCAGGCTGGCACGGAGAGCAGTCCTTTTGGCGATTTATTTGGCGTTTATTTCTCGGCCTCTAGAGGGCGCTTACGGTCAAAGGCAGTCATGGGGAGAAGTGGACAGTGAGAAAAGAGCTGTTACCTTGACAACCCTCATGTGACAATACATTTTCACTATCTAATAAGTGAGGGAGTGCCTGAGGCAGTCTATGAGGGGAGAGAGCTTACCCCACACTGTCAGGTAGAGGCTGTCACAGCTTATCTGACAATGTTTTAGAACAGACACATTTAAAAAGGAGCCACATACCTTGCACTTGGAGCAGCGTCCACAGATGGAGGGAGGGGGGTTGTTTCTTGGTCCTCACCCTGAATTGTGACTCATACAGGGCAAGGGGGGTGGGGGGTGTTCAGCCCCCTTCTCTATCTACCTGCACCAGGTGCAGCGCATAAAGAGGGTGTGGGAATGTAGGGAAGCAAAGGGCATATTTGCACATGGCATCCTTATCACGTTTTATGAAATTATTACGAAGTGACATTACGACTGACAACATGCCTGTCGGGTGGTTAAACAGCCCATCGGCTGGAGAGAAACGATCAACCGAATATTCTATATATCATCTGATGACGGGTGCGCTGACGTACCTTCAATCACATCAAGGTCTTTTTGACAGGTGTGACCATTGTGTGAGCACAGTATGACCTCCTCAATGGGAGACCTATTTCCTGATATAATATAAAATCTCCAAAAGTCCAGCTCCAAAAATGGTCCAAAAATGGTCTAATAGAAAATTGAATTGGAAATAAGTGGATTACTGACTCTCCCTTAAAGAGCACAAGGTGTACAGCTATCAACAGCAAGGTAGCTATGGAATAGGACACACATTTCAATAAATCACACATTTAAATGTTTGTGTCCTGCTCTGCTCACGCTCTCCCTTGCTTGGAGAACAGACCAACACTGGCCATAATGAATTGTATAAAAGAGCTGGCATTTTTTTTTATAATCAACTGTCATACTTTTTTATTTTATTCATGTGTCAAGGTAAACAGGCACTGATAAGGTATTATGGTAATACTTCATTTTGCAGTCCCCTAAGTACTGTGTATTTACCAGGTACATACAGTCCTCTCCAAAAATATTGGGACAGCAAGGCCAATTACTTTGTTGTACATTTGGGGTTGAGATAAAAAGATGAACATGAGACAAGAGTTCAGGATTTCAGCTTTTATTTCCTGGTATTTAGACCTATTACATTACATTACAACCTAGATGTGTTAAAATACTTAGCACCTTTGGTATCAGACCATTCCATTTTTAGGTGAGCAAAATTATTGGAACAGAGAGTATTTAAGTAAATTAAATTAAAATTAAGTTTAAAAAAAATATATATATATTTCTTTTGGGGGGGTTCTTCTCTTCAGGAGGTGAAATGCATGCTCAATTTGGTTAAGGTCTGGTGATTGACTTGGCGAGTCGGAAACCATTTTTTCTCCCTAATGAAGTTCTTTGTTGTGTTGGCAGGGTGTTTTGGGTCATTGTCTTGCTGCATGATGAAGTTCCTCTAAATTACACAGAATGTTTTTGAAGACTTCTGAATTAATCCTGCTGCTACCATCATGAGTTGCATTATCAATAAGGATTAGTGAGCCCACTCCAGAAGCAGCCATACAAGCTCAAGCCATGACACTTCCTCCATCGTGCTACACAGATGAGCTTGTATGTTTCCATCATGAGCAGATCCCTTCTTTCTCTACATTTTTGCCTTTCCATCACTTTGGTAGACATTAATCTTGGTCTCATCACTCTATAGAACTTTTGTGGTTCATCCTTGTACTTCTTTGCAAACTGTAGAGTGGGGATTATTTGTGTCTGACCGATGTTTTGGGGTTTTTCTTCACAGCACTCAAAATGTTTCTGTCATCAACTGCTGTTGTTTTCCTTGGTCGACCTGTTTGATGTCTGTTGCTCAGTAAGCCAGCGGTTTCTTTCTTGTTCAGGACATTCCAAGTTGTTATACAAGCTATCCCCAATGCTTGTGCAATGGCTCTGATTGATTTCCTCTCAAGCCACTTCAAAATGGCTTGCTTTTCTCCCAAAGACAGCTCCCTGGTCTTCATGTTGGTTTATCTTTTCTAACACAAATGCAAGAAAAACACAAGACATTCAGAACTATTTATTGTATAACCAATCAATTTAACAGGACATCCTGTCAAATGTTTCAATACTTTTGCTCACCTAAAAATCAGGTGGTCTGATACAAAAGGTGATATGTTCTAAATTGTTTAACAAATCTAGATAAAAATACCAGGAAATAAAAGATGAAATTTGTCATCTCATGTACATATTTAGACATTTTTGACATCCATTTTGACAAACTCAATTGTCTTCAGTGTATAGCAAAAACAAAGGAATTGCCCTTGCTGTTACAATACTTTTGGAGGGCACTGTATGTGGTAATAATAGCACATAATTTTGAAATTACCACTGGTGAAAAGGGTAAATAATAAGAAACTAATACTGAAATATTGAAAACACCTCCTCTACTACCCATGACTATCTTGTAGGTAAGGTTTAGTTTGGTTTTAATACAGGTGTTTCTCAAATTTTCTAGGAAGTACAGAATTAAAAACTTTGGCTATAGCCAACCTAAACCTTTGATAAATACAAGCTAATTAATTAATTGACAGGTAATAGCAGCGATGTATTCGGTTTTAGGAGTATTTCAGTTTTAATTTCTTCTTATTTACCTCATTTTTACCAATGGTAATTACCAAATGATGTACTATACTATTGCCTGGTAAATACTAGTACTCAGGGAATTGTAAAAGGAAGCATTGCCTGTATTATGTTTGCAAATAGTTTCCAGAATTCCAAAACCAACATCTCCTACCTTGCAAACTGTGCAGGTGCAATGGGAATTTGACACTTTTTCCACAAGTTTTTTCCACTATCTCTGATAGTGTTTTAATAACAAATAGCTCTCAAGAAATTGCAATTATTTTTTAAACTTCAACCATGTACACATAGGCTCTATTTTACTGCGGCAGCGAGATTTAACAGCACATGCTATCTGTACAGAATAGCTCAGTTACGACGAAGAGCATACACCACCCTTATCCATATACATTATCATCAGGAAACTGTCAGATATGATACAACTTATCTTCCACTGAAAGTTTGTACAGCCTAAAGCCCATCCCTGGAACAGCATTGCTTTGGATTGATTTAACTGTTATTTACTCATTATACACTCGATAGCTATCAGGAACTGTCAAAGATGCTACTGCCCACTGCCCAAAACGATATTATAGGATTTGAATTTACTGGCTTCTGTTGGCTGCGCAATGGAAAGGGCTCTTTCAGTTACCGTTGTGAAGGGTGCTGGACAGGAATCTGACTGACTGATTGACTGAACATAATTACTTAGTGCACTACACCCTTATCTTGTATAAACAATTATAAAAAGAACTGAACTATATGAAAACAGCATAAAATGAGCAAGCAGAAACTCAATTTTGTAAATAATCCTGGATGGCGGCTTTGACCAAACAGACAACACATAGTACACTACTACTACTGTTAGTAAAGATTGGAAGTGTTGCTAATGCTACTCTGACTTTAATTTTAAAAATCGTAAAAAAGAATAGCAATAACAAAATAATAGCAGCCTTTAGTAGTATATAAACTGTGCTGGTAGGTACATCAGTTTCCTGTTCCCATCCCGGTCTCTCTTCTGTTCCTCGTATAAACTTTACCATTAGCCAAGTGATAAAAGATAGCTAGGTAGCTAGTAATGAGTTTGTACTTTCTTGCACCTGCCCACTACGCCTGATTGAGGTGTTAGGCTTATAGCCAAATAACGTCAAGACGGATTGTGATTTTCTTTTACTTCGACTCCATATCTCTGTTTGATTGGAAAGATAGACTACAGAAACCAATATATAATTATTTAAGCTATAGCTTAAATAATTATTTACGCACTAGAATATAGCTTACCAAATATTAAAATGTGACTGTGTAGTGCTTAATATTTGTCGAAAAGGCTTTTTCACTGAGTCACACACTGAGGAACACTTTAAATGAGAAGCTGGACTGATCCTAGGCTACTTACAATTGAGGTTAAAGTAAACACAAAGAACAGCTACTCTTTTGATCTGCACCGACGAATGGGTAAGAATGCCACAAAGTACTTTAAGAAACTGGTTTTTGAACATTTGATAGTTAAGTCTTCCCGTCAGAAAGTGAGTGATGTTTATTGCCTACTATTTGAGGACGTGTCGCACGCGCATACTCCTGTCATACCAACGCACGTGCCATGTGACACAATTTGTCCCACGGCAAAGAAGGAATGAATGACTGGACTGCATTCTGCAGGGGTACATTTGCACCTCTCGTCACTCCTCGGTACGAGATTGTTTTCTCTCTACTACTAAAGGGTGTAGCCTTTTGACTAGAATGTGTATTACGTGTATTGTTTTATGATGTATACTTAATATTGCCTATTCTTTCCTCTCACAGAATCACGTTTCATGTTACGTTTCACAAGACCTAAATTCGATTTCATTGATCGAAGTGAGCATGCTGTAGGCCAACTTTCTTGAAATGCACGACGATACAGATACTACAATACCATTTAATAGCCTAATTATGCATTCACAGCTGTGCGTGTGGCAGTCAATCGGTAGCCCGTTAGGGCGATAGGCCATGCATTTTATGTGGAGACAAAGGTCGGGTATGTGGTCAAGTCACATTCCAGACTTTCTTAACACGCGACTAAGGAAATTCGATACCTTTTGAGGAAAACAGTCAAACAATAAAACAGTAGGCTTGTGATTGCACTATTTCCCCCGTGTGCATGTTCACAGCATGAACTGTCTGTCTAAATAAAGATAATATTTTACAGCGCTGACATGATGATGCTTTAATATTTTAATTTACACCAGGTGCAAGTCCTGCTGAAAATGATTTAATTAGCCCAATTACATCCGTCATCATCTGACATTAGCTGCATTGATACCTGTTGTATAGGTGATACGGAACGTTTTATTGTCGTGTAATCTGCGAGTGGCGTTGGTTTATGGAGCTAATTAGCTCATTTAGCCAGGGTAATTGGCGGAAACAAAAACCTGCAAGCACAGCCTGATTTAGGCCAGTGTTCCTGTAGGATATTCCCGATCATAATAGCGTTATCTCATTGGTAATATCAGATCTTATCCAGCAGATGGCGTATCAAACAAGTATCATCGCGGTCTGGTCAGCTTTTTAAAGAATATTTTTTGTGTACGATTATGGTTCATTTAAGATGAAAAAGATTAGACCCTGAACACTGAACAACGAAATACGCAATAAATCCCTATAAATAAATAATAAATCAATAATAATAATAATAATAATAATAATAATAATAATAATAATAATCATCATCATCACAATAAATGATCACATGTCCAGGTAATGCATAGAGACTCTTCCTCCTCTACTGGAATGCTGGGAAATGTGATTTTTGTAACCTTTTGTAATTCCCCAAGGCTGAAGATTCACTGCAGGTGAGAGCTGAGACTATGAAGACGGGAACTACACCCCTTTTATTGTGGTTTGGCCACGTCTATTTAAACAGCTTTGCTCACATACATGTACATAGCCCACTTGTGTCCTTGTTGTTCTCTTGTCTTTTCCGTTTTCATCTCACTGACTCCGGTGGTCTCTGTATCTCATCAGACACAGTAAAGGTTTGTGCATATAAAACAAGGAAACTTAACAAAATATTGGAACTTTTGTAATTTATTATTAAGGGAAATGTAACAAACACTTTCTCCACCATGACAACCTGCAAGCACCCAGGGCTCGTGCCTGTGTTCCGCCTTAAGTGAGTTTATAGAGAGTTTTGTGGACCTCGGTCTGTGGTTACTCATCACAAGCCATGAGGAGGTCGGCTGCTCATCCTCGCAGTGGGGCACTGAGAGGGCAATAAAACCACATTAACCATTAAACCATCTGGAATTCAGCATGCTGTGCTGAGGGTGCCGCAGCACGTGTGCACCCCCCACGGGGGCCAGAAGTGCCAGACATTTGGGCCTTATACATCATGTATTACTAAAATCCAATTAGGTCTGGAGATAACGACAGCATCCTTAATTAGGAGGACACACTCCGTCCAGGGAATATTTAACTTGAGGCCATGGTTGCGCTGTTTTATGTCATAGACTGTAACCTGTTCCATATTAATGTCCCCAAAAATACACCTAAAATATATTTTCATTGTCACATCTGCACCTGTTGCATGTTTTTGTTCAATAAGCACATGCCATTTAATTGTCACATACACACCTCTCAAATTATTATTGTCATACGCATATACTGTTTAACTGAACAGATACATACCTATACCTATTCTGGCATAGGTATGGCTTGCAATAATATGATGAATCTTGTATTCATATATGTAAAGTCTCCTGCTCATATATAATCTTAGTGTAGATATATATATAAAATTCTTATAATGTACATTACTGTCCCATATTATTGCCACATGTACAGTATACCCGTGTTCATGTATACTGTTATTTCATACATCCCATATTTCACACCAACTTTTACACTAGGACTAATATTATTGAACACGCTACAAAAAGATTCTTCTACTCGACACTGCTGCTCTGTCCACTGCTCCACACTGCTGTTCTGTTCACTGCTCCACTCTGCTGCCCAGACCACTGCTCCACACTGCTGTTCAGTTCACTGATCCATACTGCTGCTCTGACCACTGCTCCACACTGCTGTTCTGTTCACTGATCCACACTGCTGCTCTGAACTCAGCTCCACTCTGCTGCCCTGACCACTGCTCCACACTGCTGGTCTGACCATTGTTCCACAGTGCTGCTCTGACCACTGCTCCACACTGCTGTTCTGTTCACTGATCCACACTGCTGCTCTGACCACTGCTCCACACTGCTGCTCTGAACTCAGCTCCACACTGCTGCTTTGACCACTGCTCCACACTGCTGCTCTGAACTCAGCTCCACTCTGCTCCTCTCTCCACCGCTCCGCTTGGCTCCTCTGACCACAGCTCTGCACTACTATTTTGCCATTTTATGTGTGTGTGTGTTTGTGTGTCCACTATCTTGAGTGTGGGGCTCATTAAGGGTTAATGTGTATCTTTAAGAGTGTGCGCATGACTGGAGAACATAGAGGAGCAGTGTTAATGTTACACACAGTGTAATGTATTCATTAAACCACACGCGTGTGTGTATGCACCCACGCACACACACATAGTGAAGATGACCGGGATGATGTGCACACACTAAGGCAATGAAATATATAAATCCCTTCATCTGAGAAATACAGATCTGCCTAGGATAGCATAGCTGCATTGTGTTCATCACATACATACATACAGCTGTACTTAATTGCAAAAAGATTAGATCCCAACTCTCTCAGGATGCTAGATCTCATACTATCTACAGTGGCAAGAAAAAGTATGTGAACCCTTTGGTATTTCCTGGTTTTCTGCATTAATTCATACAATGTGATCTGATCTAGTCACAAGTATAGACAAACACAATGTACTGCAGCTAATAACACACAAACAGTTATAATATGTCATGTCTTTATTGAACACATCGATTAAACATTCACAGTGCTGGTGGAAAAAGTAAGTGAACCCTTGGCTTTAATAACTGGTCGAACCTCCTTTGGCAGCAATGACCTCAAACAATTGCTTCTGGTAACTGCAGATCAGACCTGCACAACGTTCAGGAGAAATCTTAAACCGTTCTTCTTTACAGAACTGCTTCAGCTCAGCCATATTCTTAGGTGTGAATAGCATCTCTTTTGGGTTAAGGTCAGGGCTCTGACTGGGCCATTCCAAAATGCCCAATGAGTTTTGGACAGGGGCTTCCTCTGTGGCATCCTACCATGGACACCATGCCTGTTCAATATGTGTATGGTAGACTCATGAAGTGTACTCATAGCTAGTTCCGATGATTCCTTTAGCTGTTACTCTAGGGTTCTCCACTTCTAGGGAGAGTAGCCAGAGTACTAAATCCTCTTTATTTATGGACAATTTGTCTAACTGTGGACTGATATTCATCACTTAGTTCCATTACTTTGTAACCCTGTCCAGCTTCATGCAAATCAACAAACAATTATTGATTGTAGGTCTTCTGAGATCTCTTTTTTTGCACAGCATGGTTCACATCAGCAGATGCTTCTTGTAAGTAGCCAACTAAAAATGTTTTGAGTGTTTTTTATGAGTAAAAGTAGCTCTAATCCACATCTCCAATCTCGTTTCATTGATTGGACTCCTGTTAGCTTTTGTTGAAGTCATTAGCTTAGAGGTTCGCATACTTTTTCTAACCTATACTGTGAATGTTTGAATCATGTATTCAATATGGAAAAGAACAATACAATAATTTTTGTGTTATTAGTTAAAACAGATTGTGTTTGTTCAATTTTGTAACTTAGATGAAGATCAGGACCATAATTTAAATACAAGTAATTTTAAAGGGTTTGTATACTTTTTCTTGCCACTGTACAGCCTAACACTACAAACTTGCTGAAGGCTGAAACACTAGATTATTTTTTTAAAGGGTAAGTGTTACTCCCTCACCTCCAACTTTGTGCAATATCACCCTCTGGTCACTGATGTTAACAAAGTCGTAAGGCACTTACCATAACTTCCAAAGTCTCAGCTGTTTCTATACAGCTGCCCAGCTACTTCTTCATACTTAAAGGTACAATAGGTAATTTCGGACTCCTAACGGTCAAGAGAGGAATAGCAGCAGCAAACACCTTCAGACGACAATACTGTTTATCCCTCCCCTTTCTCTGTAAACGCGCTGACATTGAAACGCCATTGGCTGTGGCAATTAGAACCAATGAGCTTGAATTATTGTACAGTTATACAATGTTTTGGTACAGAGTGTCGGGCTGTCAACTGTATATTTTGAAACCCGAATTTAATGACTATAAACACAGGCAGAGGGTGAGTCAACATGTCAGTGAGCCTTTTTCAACGATAAGGGATTTACAATAGTCTTGTAACAATGTTTTAACACAAAAACCTTACCTATTGTAACTTTAAAGTACTTCCACAGTTTTTAGTGATAGATGTGCATGGACAGATGAGTTGTGTGCCTGCCGCAGTAAAATATTTTTTAACATTTATGCTTCTGAGCAGTATGCTTTACAAAGTTTGTGGCTAACTTCTTTTTCATTCACCTTATTGCCTATTTTAGGAAATTTTCCTTTGGCTTTATTCAGAAAATGTGCTTTACATGATCCAAATCAGGATGAGCACTAAATCATGATGCTTTCTAGTTTCAGGCACAATTTCCTTTCTCCACACCCCATTTCAGGCTTTTCTGTTATGAAATTGTCAATGAGTAACTTTTGAAAATTGAATTAGTATCATTTCTTTAGGTTCCTAACCCACTGCTTTGCTTAGTTTTATATCAAGCTGATAAATCTCCAGAAGGAAGTTGTCGCTACTTGACTCACTGGTTCTCTGTCTGGTCTGTCCTCCGAAAGTGTTCAGTCTGAGATGAATACCTGTTTAAATATTACCTACAATACGCTTCACTCTAATCCTCAAAGTGACACATAACAAGTTTTTCGCCCTGGTAATATCAAATGTCATGCCTGGAGATGAAATATTCTTGCCCGTGATGGCTGATACTTTACATGATGTTGACATTGGAACAAAGCTTTTGGAGCAGTGAAAGTGATGACATTAGTCGCGTCCTCCTAAGGCTGGATTAAGTTACAGCCGTTGCTTAATGACCCCTTTCCTGCCCGATACTTAGCTGCAAAACAGAAGATGGTGTTTTTCTCCCTCCTGTTTCTCTCCCTTACCGTCATTTCAGCAGGGCTGCCTCTCGTTCCCCTCACCAAACCAATCTGGTGGACATCTGGGGGGTTTAACCATGTCATTAAAGATAGACCACTCACTGGCTCCAGGACTGCACCATCCATGAACCTCCACCCTCTCTCAGGGGAGCAGAGACACACCCCCCCTGTCCTTGAGCCCCTGGGGGAAGCCCTGCCCTCCCCTTGGGGTGGGTCTAGGGGGGTCGTCTCATGCGGGAATTACCTGCCTCTTTTGTTCTCCCAACAAAACACCAAACACGCACTGGCACAGAGAAGGGTGACAGGTGCAGCTCCCAGTGCGCTCTGTCAGAACCGTCACACACTGACCATGGATCAGTTCTGAGTGCCAGAGACTTTCTACAATGACCATCTGAGTTCACTCAGAGCTGTTACACACTGACCACGGATTAGTTCTGAGTACCAGAGACTTTCGACATTGACCAGATGAGTTCACTCAAATGAGTTCACTCAGAGCTGTTACATACTGGCCACAGGTGATCTCATACCAGGGCCTTGTTAAACTAAGCATATTTAGTCTAAAAACTGTTGGAGCCTTTCCATGTTGACCACAAGTGAATAATTCATAGTAAATATATAAACTGTAATTCTGACAAGCAAATTAACTCTCCTTCTATTTTTGAAGGCGCACAAATGATATGCTGCCTGTTATGGATCTATTGAGAATTTGAGCTCGAATTGCATGTTTAAATTAAACTGAAATGTGTTGATTCCTCTTAAGTCCAAGTTCTTAATGATATAGAAGAAAAAAAAACTCATCAAATAAGGATTCCATGAGCAGCATACTTTATGACAACAGTTTAGGCTTCAGAGAAGGCAACTCTCTTACTTGCTTTTAACCACTTACAATTAATAATACAATGCAAAATAGATATAAAACAATTCTGTGTTAAGTTTCAACATAAAACTAGAAATATATTTAAAAAGTGTCAGAATTACAATACTTACAGTTTTATATATCTGATTAAGTAAAAAATATCTACAGTTATTTGTAGTTGTGGGCAGTTCAGTGTAAGGAGGCAGTTGGTTAGAGTCTGTCAATCACATGTCAATCAAGTGCAAAAGGTAAGGGTTCTCACAGAGAGGACTGACATTATCAACAAGACTAAAATTAGAGTTCATTGTCAGTGGGGACTCAAAAATCAAAGACAGACATTAATGTACTCCTCTTGTTACTTTCCTCAGTAAACAACCCATGCTCAATTACGGGTGTGCGTACACCAAATGTACATTTATGGACATACATGTTCATAAAGATGATTATAAACCAGTTAGAGTACAGGCATGTGTGTATACATGTGCTTGTGTGTATATGTGTGTACTGGGGTATTGTTATCTCTGTGTGTATACCAGTGCACTCTGAGACATGGACATGTTTGTTTGACAGTGTGTTTAATCTAAGATGTGTCTTTGGGGACCCAGGTGAAGTTCCAGCCTCCACGCGTGTCCTTGCAGACGAAGGCTTGCCCCTGAGGGAAGCTATGTGTCCTCACACTGTTCCGGGGTTCCAGGGACATGCTGAAGGCCACCTCTGTCCGGCCCCGTGGGGCACCGGGGGTAATGGAATGTGGAGTGCTCTCTCCAGGAGGGGTGGCCTGAGGCTGCAGCAGTGTGGAGGTAGACTCCAGGCAGTGTGGTGTTGGGCTGTGCTGCTGCACTGTCTCCATGTCACAGGGCAACCCTGGCAAAGATGACATCTGGGGGTGGATGTTCAGGGGATCGGGCAGCTGCAGCACATCAGTCAAATGGGCTAGCAGAGGGGCAGTGCAGTCAGCGCCGGAATTAGTGGAGAGGTTGATATTGGCAGAAGGATCGATACTGGGGCTGGGGATGGCAGGGTTGAGGTTAGCGATGTAGTTTACAGAGGAGTTGATGTTGGAGCAGGAGCTAGGAGAGGAGATGTTAGACCTGAAGTTAGGAGAGGAGTCGAGATGGGAGCTGCAGTTAGCAGAGTGATCAGTATCAGGGCAGTAGTTAGCTGAAGGGTCAATTTTGGAGCTGAAGTTAGCAGTGGAGTTGATACTGCAGCTGTAGTTTGCAGCGGGGTCAATGGTGTCCTCATCCTTCAGGCCCAGGGTCTGAAGGACCCAGGAGTCCATGGGCAACGTATTGGCCACTTCCTCTGCAGAGCAGAAGTCCGATGTGATGTTCCGACAGGTTCGTTTGCCTGGAGCCCCAGGAAGCAGCTGGCTGGTATTGAACCTGCAGTGTCTTCCATCATCCAGTTGAATCCTCTTCCTGTTCCTTGCTCCAGGGCCCCTTGGAGCAGAAAGCAACTTCTGTGTGAAATAAAAAAGAATAGAACTCCAGACCCATTCTATGAAAAAAGTATAGCTAAACTACATCTGAATGAACTAAATGGTCATAGGTCTACAACTTGTCCAGTGCCGGGCTACGGATAAGGGTCACAATGACATTTTATCAATACCAAAGCAGTTACTGTAGGCAACTATGCTATATTGTATTTGCATTTGTCCAATAAATAAACACCTAGGTAGAACAATAGAAAACAAAAGCCATGCCCACCTGAGTTCCAGACATGATTCCTTCAGTATAAAGGATATGTAAAAGTACTATAGAGTGGGACAAACCCCCATTCTCTGTAAGAAAGACCAAACTGTTTTACAATTACCTTGGCTTTGACTTCTAAGCATTTCACTACTGAAGAATTCAAGAATTCTTTCAGTTTGTTGTTTTCTTCCTGGAGCCTTGCTAGTTCTTCCTCCCGTTGTAGCAAGGTGTCTTGCAGCTACAAAACAGACTCAGTCAACAAATATTCTTTCACATTCATTATTCCTTAAGACCCTCAATAAAACCCCAATAAAAAAATAATAATAACAATAATATTTATTATAATAGAATAAAAAAGATACAATAATGAATAACAGGAATAATAATAATAATAATAATAATAATAATAATAATAATAATAATAATAAAATAAAATAAATAAAATAAATAAAATAAATAAAATAAATAAAATAAATAAAATATATATATATTATTATTATTATTATTATTATTAGTAGTAGTAGTAGTAGTAAGCAGTAATAGTTGGGTCTACTAGTTATAGTAGTTGTCTTAATAATAAAAAATTGCAGTAGTAGTAGTCAACAAAATGTTAATACCTGTTTATTCCTTTGCAGCTGAGGTGACAGGTGGTCATTCCAGGTTGGTTCAGTCTCATAGCCCAGATTATAGAATGTTTCTATAAATTAATAGTTAAAACCATTTCTGAGTGATACTGAGTGTTTTGCAAAGAATGTTCGATCAAATTCAAGGACAACATATGTTTTAAATTGCGATGGAAATAAATACCCTAAAAACAAACAGGAATATTGCAACAGCAAGTCAGCGCTGAGGAGTAGGTGTCATAATCTTTTTCTCTTTGTCAAATGAAAAAATTCCAAGTGTGACACCTTTAGGCCCACACCGCTGATCCCGCATATTGCTGCACAGAAAAATTCATTTGAACAGACTTACCATGCTGAGACGGCTCGTGCAGGCAAACTGTGTCGTCCAGGGGACCGGCGGTCCAAAAGGAGACCACTGTTTCCTTGGAAACGTCAACACTTTCCGCTGACGCCGGGACGGAATAGGGGCAGTCGTATCGTTGGCCCCCTACAAAGCTGGGCTCTTGGCAGGATACGGCAGTGCTCTGCAAATCAAACGGGCGCAAGTGGGACATCCACAGTTAACGACAGGAATACGATCCAACAGACATACCCATATAGAGTGTTGTATGAGTTCTATAGCACTGCAGATAAAACACAGTATGTTAAACAAAAAATTGTTTGAGTGAATAACAAAACATAAAAAAAGATTCGCGGCTGCTGCACGATATAGTTCCAAAATGACACAATTTGTTTTATCAGTTAAAATCGCTGCACGGTTTCCCACAAAACTGAAGAGACACTTTAACAACAGGTAGAACACGGGTAGCCAACTTTAACTCTTGGTTCTCGTGCGCGCGTATCGCGCATGCCGAATTCAGTCCATCGTATACGCACCATTGACCAATACATTTATATTTTCTCCAGTTTCTCAATTTAAGTATTAATATCGAGAGAGACAATTAGCTATTCACGGTCTTTGAATGCGCTAATGTGAGTTACCAGTGCGGTCTTGGCGCATAAAATAAGCCCGTTGAAACACCATACCCCATGCTCATACAATAAGCGGGCTGAAACAGTTTCCTCCATGACCATGCAATTAGTTGTATATAATAACAGCAGAAATGTAAACAAAACAACAAAAATACCAGCCCGCCCAATTAACTTTATGCAGGCTGCAGTGTATATGGTCCTGTTGAGTTTTTCGATAGATTCAATTTCAGGACACTCGCTATTACCACCTCCTGCTTTTCATAGAATAACTTGGAATCATGTAATTGCCGTGATTTAATCCACATTGGATTTAAAAGGAGTCATGCAGTGCATCTCTATTCGTGGAAGTCTGGCAAACATGCCACCTTTTACCGCGGCATCATGCTCAGAGAACAGGTGCGCGTAAAAACACATGGTCGCTGTAATCATCATCCAAGGCAAAATAAATCACAGAATGGAGAGGATACCAAAACCATACTGGAAAAACTTTCAAAGCTCTTGCAATTAAGTAAAATATCTGACATAAGACTCACCATGGCGCACGCAGGACGCACGGGGCAGCACGCGGAGGGGACTCCTCGGAGCTCTCCAGACCTTTAAGGAGAACTGAACGAGTCGGGGAGGTGAGTTCTAATCTTAATCCAGCGCTAGTGACGCCCAAGGTCTGTCCTCATACCCTGCAATCTGATTTGGTGTGAAGCTGTCAAACTTGTGACGTGAGGAATTACACACTTGAAGTCCAGATGAATTAGGTTACCTTTGCATCTACAAATGCGAATATAATTTTTACACAGCATAACAATATTTTGTGTGCTATATATATATATAGATACAAATCAAAATAACCGCATGCAATTAACAATTAAAACAATGAAAACAATGCATGACACCATTCTCACACACATTCGCCTTTAATATCATAATGCATGAAAGAGGATTTGAAGCCCTCGTGCACCAGTGCACAGTTGTAAAGTGGTGAAGTTAATTTATAATAAGTGAACAATGAAACAATTTTACAAACGCTTGACGTGTAAATATGCACATTCCACCTGGGTTTTCAGTCATAAGAAATGTAGGGAAAATACCATAGTGACATATTAACACGTATGCGTTTTCTGTTCTTGACTGTGTGTGTGCGTGCGCGCGCGCGCCTTCGGCTGGGTCTGTCCGGCTGGGCCATTACTGGTTGTTTCATGGTTGTACATGCATAATAAATATGACTACCTGAGAGATCTCACGGGTTGAAAAGTAAATTAGGACTTTTAAACATTACAATAACAATGCGGTGTGTCTGTTGGTGGTCATCCACTGCAAGTGGTTTCAAATCACATGAAGAGTGGACATTAGTTTTTAGAAGTGATTAATTACATTTATTTATTTGTGTTAAGCGTTGTTTTTATACTACAACGTGAAAGATTTAACTGCTGAGGACTGCATATTGTAGGCTATATTAAATTAAAGCAAGGGAAACCTACACTCTATATAACTGCACATTTTGGATTGCTGATGTATGTGTTATATAATAATAATCACAATAATAATAATAATAATAATAATAATAATAATAATAATAATAATAATAATATGCTTTTACATACTTGGACAAGTTGCATTGAACCAAATAGCATACTCACAGACTAATTCTCATTCAATGTAAAACATTTTGAGATTGAGATTTTTACACTACCCAAACATTTTTAAGCAATTCTAGGTTGTGATTGTCATTTGGTTTCAGGGGCATTATCGACAGGACGGTGAAAATTTACTTTGAAGTTATGTATATTGTGGATGCATATACAAGGAGAAAAGTGGTGGACCAAGAATTGAACCCTGGGGTACATCTTAATAGCTGCTGAAGAGGGAGAGTTTCTAAAGGTGACTCTAAAGTGTGATCGGAGAGATATGCTGTGAACCATTGTAATGTGAAGCCTGAAATACCTACACTACTCTCTATGTGGTGTCTCAAAATGGTGACTATCAAAAAAGTATCTAAAAAGATCTAAATGTATAATAATAGAGCAGTCATCTGCACCAGCAGCTAAAAGATGACCATCAGTAACTTTTAATAGGTCAGTCCCTGTGCTGTGAAGTGCTTTAAAACTAGATTGAAACATTTTCAATAATGTTCTTGGTTAAAAACTATCTCTAAAACTTTTGATAAAATGGCAGCTTGGAGGTCTATATTTGTGGTGGGAAGCATCCAGGTTCTGTTTCTTAAGAAGTGGTTGAACCACTGCATGCTTAAAACTGGAAGGAAAGGTACTGTTGACAAGGGAGATCATTACAATGTCCAGAATACTGGGAGCGAAGGTGTCAATGGCCTAAGGAACTGAGAACAAGAGGAAATCTTCATCTGAGTCCTTAAAACACAATTGGGCGGCAGGATTAAAATGGTTTAAAGATGTATTACTATCCAAAATGGTTACTAATGCACAGAAGAAAAAAATCTTGATCTTGTCTTTTCAACATTTTTGTTGAAAAATGAAAGGAACTCTTCTCATTTCTCAGGGGAGGTTTTGATTGAGTAGCTAGGGAGATATTTTTAGATTTTCTAAACCAGGGTAACATTATGATTTTAGACTTTCAAGTTTTTATTGCAGTAATTTTCTCAAGGATGAATATTATTCTTTGTACTATTAAATTATAAATCCTGGATCAAATATGTAATAGTTTTTGAGTTAAGTGATTTGTTTTTTTACACTTATCTGGTGTATTGGAACCTATAAAAAGTGTAAACCCCACCTTCTGGTCCTAAGTAAATTAGGTTTGGTAATATTTCACAGACAACACAAAGGATGGCAGCAAACATCATGCAGGACAGCCCCACAACTTAAAATAAAAAGTATATATAGGAGCCAGCCCTAGGGTTTTAGTTGCCCAAAACTACAATGTTGTGGGAAAGGATAAATCCGGTGACATACATTTCTTTAAAACAACATGGATATGAAAGAATCTGATGTTCTGAAACTTTTCCAGTTAATAATATATTTATTTAATTTCACTATGTAAATTATGGTATAATGTAAGGGCATATCCGTTGACTATATGACATGTCTACAGACAGAAAACAGAATACAGTAGTAGTAATGCTGGAATGTTGTTTTTTTCTATTTATAGTCATTGTATTGTTTTATGACGGTTGGCAATGCACAGTTCTGATGTAATTACTGTCACAATAACAGATTGACCGTACTATAACCCACTGCAGGCCTGGACCCTCATTTCAAAGTATTGGACCTTGAAATTCTAAAGAGGTAGATAATAATTATATCTGTCTGATCTGTAATTAACTTGACACTACTCTGCTAAGAAGCAGAAAGTCAATCGCGCACCAAACAGTCAGGTTCCTGCACTTGAAAAACACGGAGTAGCCTGTATATCATGCCATCTGAACATAACCGTTTAACTAAAACGAATGTGCATTGTGCAAATGATTAATTATCATGATAGCAGTGACACTGATAAAGATATGTTCTCTCAAGAACATCACACAAATAAAAGCCAAAACAACCAATACAAGGTGGAAACAACAACAGATCCCATTTTTATTTGTGTGATGTTCTTGATTCTTGAGACTCCACACCTTCTTGTAATATAGGTTCAATAAAGTAGGTTACAACCTATTAAAGCATGTTGCGTTCACATGTGTGTGTGTGCACAGAGTGAGTGTGTTTGTTTGTGTATGGGTGTATGTTGGCGGGGTTGTACCATTTCTTGCAGTCTGATTGACTGTGTTCATTGATACTCTCTTTCTAGTAGCCTGAATTGTGGTCCAGAATGTTTCTTGTAATTATTTTTTAAATACTATGCTTATCAGTTTATCATGATGTTTTGAGTGATTCAGAATTATTACCCTTGGGTGTGCCTCCTAGTGTTCCTAAATGCTCCTAGTGATGTTTATAACTAATTTAGATAAGGTTTAATAATAATTTTAAAAAAGTTATTGTCAGCTCACTGTAGCTCTCTAATTGCAGGGTTCCAGAAACCTTCTTTTCCCCTCACTATATTCACATGATTGGTTCAGCATGGCTTTTAGTGTAGTCCAGATCGATTTTCATTGGCCTACTCAGTGTGGATAAGAATCACTCTGACCATAAAACAAATAAAATCAACAGGTCAATCAGTAAATTATTAATTTGAATCAGTCATTGTGAGACCTAGTTCGGTTTCACGTTGTGGTTGTTCTGGGTGTGCCTCAAAAGTGTTCAAGGTCAAAACAAGTACAGGGTTCATTGGTGTTCTCCGTTTGGTTTAAAATTGTTCTGGGTGTGGTTCAGAACTGCTCACAATGTTTTACAATGGCAGTTAGAGTGGTCCAGAGTTATTCTAGTTGTGTGGTATAGAACTTCTCATATATAGTGATGCAACGTCTCGTATAGAGTGATGCAAAAATGTCCTGGGTCCAGTTCAGAACTGTTCTCGCGGTGTGTCCAGACGTATTCTAAAAGTTTCTCAGAAGCGTTGCAGATATGATTCAGCATAATTTTGCAGTATAAAACTGCCATAGAAGCCCTCTCAGGAGTGCTGTAGATTTATCATAATTTTGTGTTGCAACTGTTCTAGGTTCTTGTTCTCACAGTGCGGTTTTAGAACTTTTTGTTTGTGTGGTTGGTAACTTTTGTCAATGTGGTTCAGAAGTATTCTTGCTGCGGTTTCCGTCTCTTCTTGGTGTGGTTTGAAACTGTTCTTGACGTTCCTTGGGAGGGGGGAGGAGATTTCTGTGGGTCGTGAAAACCTGTTCCTGTTTCTAAAGCGTTTCTTTGGCACAAGAAGAGGGCAGTGAGTGTATGCAGGCCCTTTCTCCCCCTAATTGCAGGGTTTTACCGTGACTTAGGGAGGCCTTCCGGGTGTGAGTGGGCGGAAGCGTGGGTGTTAGTGTTTACTCCTCTCCTCTAACTGACAATTAATCTGCTGCTGCTTTCTCCTCAGATAGTTATCCTCCCACAAGTCACCGTATTTAAACCACACACAGGTTACTGTGGGATAAAGGGGGCATACAGTACGTGTGTGACAGGTTTCATTAATGTAAGTGCTTGAATAAGAGAGTACATGTACACAGTTGAGCGTGTGTTGTATGTGTTTGTATGTGTGAAGGTGTGCGTGCACGTGAATGTGAGCATTTTGGAGTGTGTATCCGTACATCCACATTGGCACTTTGATTGCTGCCTGTACACCAATCAGGGGAGCTCTGCTTCATTAGGTAACATGGCTCATTGGCAATTTGAGTGACAGATCAGTGGGGCATGTCCACCTGTGCTTTTAGTACTGTGCCTTAGTGCAGTCCACTCCTCTCTATAGCTCATCAGTCATTCAAATAATCAGTCAGTCAATCGTTCGGTCAACGAGTCGAGCGAATTTGAAGTCACATTCTTTGGGAGGGTTTGTAAGAGAGTGGATGAATAAGACAGCCTGCAGTGAGGGTTAGATGCTGCCGTCTGTCTCGGCAGGGGGGTGTAGAGGGAGGGGGTGTGGGGTGTGCAGGAGGGGTGAACAGACAGGGGGTGTGGAGGGGAGGGTCGCAAGGCCACAGCAAAGGGCTTTCCAGACTCTAATGTGTTTCTATTGTTAACCAGCCGCATGCTGCTCTCCGGCACAGCCGAGTAATCTTGCCAAGAGTGGGACTGCTGGTCAGGTCCAACACGCATCAGCCTACTCCATCCTCCCTAGTGCAGCAAGATAACCCCCCCCCACACACACACACCCCACCCCACCCCCCCCCTCCTCACCAGGCAGTCGCTCAGTTAATTGCCCCTACCCAAGGGCAGTAATGAGGCTGCAGTACAGGTGGAGTACCTGGGAGTCTAACCCTGAGGGCCTGGCACAGATGTCCTCCGGGCCGGCCTTTCTGTGATGAGCTCGCCTGCTGACAGCTCTAATGACAGGAGGCTGCACAAGCTGGATTTGTTGGACAACAATCGAGCCACGCTGGCAACCTGCAGCCCGTGGTTAGGCGCTAAATGCGTTGTGAAGAGGTCATTTCGCACGCAGGACCGCAAACAAACAGCTGGGGGCTCTTCAGCTCCTCCGGAGGCCTTGTTTTTCGGTGCGTTTGTTTTTCTCTGAACGCGCGGAGGGTACGGCTGCGCCAGGCTCTGCCCCGCTCATGCCAGCCTCACAGCAGTGGAGCAGGGCATCAGAAGCCGCGCTGAGGCCTGGAACGTCACACAGCAAGGAATACCACTGCAGCCAATTACCTTCACAAATTTGTACTATAATTGACAACAGCATATATAAGTGTGTGTTACAACAACATTGACTTTTTATAATTTGTCAGAAATTAACAAGTACCACATGCAGGTCGGTAATAACCCCCCCCCCCCTTTCGATCCCACTGCATCTGAAACAAGTAGGCTGAGGAGCAATAATATTTGAGGAGGGGGGAGAAAAGAGATCGGCAGTATAATCATGTTGTACTCACATTAAAAAGGTATCTGCCACTTTTTGTTTGACATTTGGTGGCAATTCAAGTTCAATTAACAACTGATGAGGCCTGACCATTTTAAACACAATCATAATTCGCCATTAAATATTTGTTTCATGATAATACTGTATCAATCACTGCCTGACTCACTGTATGAATCACTGCTTAAATCACTGCCTGAGACACTGTATGGATGACTGCCTAATACGCTGTAATAATCACTGCCTGACTTACTGTAAAAATCATTGCATGAATCACTGCCTGATACACTGCATGAATGGCTGCTTGAAATACTGTATGAATCACTGCATGAATCACTGCCTGATACACTGCATGAATCACTGGCTGAGACACTGCATGGCTGAGTCACTGCATGAATCACTGCCTGATACACTGCATTATGTACTGTACGAATCACTGCCTGAGACATGGCATGTAATATTGCTTGAATCACTGCCTAATTGTCTGCATAAATCACTGCCTGATTCACAACATGAGTTCCTGCCTAAATATCTGCCTGCATCTCTGTGAGTCATTGATTCATTAATCTGTGAGTTGCTGTCCTTCTCTGTCACCATCTGAATTCCTGCTGATTCATCTTCTCTCCTCTTCCTTACCTTCATCCATTGGTCTTCCACATGCACCCCTTGATCTCCACTCTGCTCTCGGTCATTCTCTCCACTTCAATCTCGACCTCCATATCCTTTTCTCGCCATTGTGCCCTCCTCTCTCTACCCCTGTCTCTTCTCTCCTCCCTCCATCCTTCTCTCCATCCACCTCAGGTTATTAATCATCTGTGCCTCGGCCCGTGCTCCGCCCGTTAGCGGCCTGCGCTGCTAAGCCTCTTTCGGTGGAACAATGGTCGCCCGCCAGGAGCTTGCTGCCAATTAAACCCTCTCCCTGAGAGTCCAGGCTGGCTGCTGGCTCCGGGGCTGTGTACATACGTGGGCCTACCCAGCTGCTGAGGGGGCGTCCCGCCGGGAGACAGGGGGCTGCCCTAAACAGACTCTTTGTGTGGAGCAGGAGGGCCATATTGGCTCCTGCGGGACACGTGTCACCCGCGTGCCCCTTCGCCCCCTCGCCGTCCAAGGCGCGAACTTGCCGCCGTCCCAACATTAAAGCGCCGTGGGGAACAGGACGGTCCACTGTCCCTGGTTCTCCTCGGTCCTACCCCAGAAACTCGAATCCACATCGCCACTATGCATCCGTCCTGATCTTCTTGCATCATCAGATCAGATGGATTCATATCCCGGCTGGATCAAGTGAAGAGTGACTGCCCAAACCAACGAAGGCCAAATCGACAATTGTCAATTATCTAATCAATGCAGCCAGCAAGGTGCAAGGCCCATTGTTGATCCTCATGCGCTCCCCTGATCCCCTGCATTCCAATGCCCTGAAGTCATCTGGTTGCCGTGAACACCATGGTTCCCTCATCGTTCTCATTTGGTTTCATACGGATCAGCGTATGGAATGCTCAACAGAAAATGCCTGCAGATTATGGGAAATATGAGACCTGGATTTATGCTCTTGATTATACACTAATTATGAGGAAATGGTAAATGCCTTTGTAAAGGTGGGCCTTGGTGTGTGCATTCTGTTGAATTCCAGTGCAGGCTTACCTTGGCATCATTTACATAAACTACACGCTGAGACAATAGTGTAATATCATGTGGCAGCCGTTCCTGTTGTCTGTAAACTGCGGTCAAGAATAATGCTGTCCCGCCCTGATGACGACATGGTTTCTATTATCCTCTATTGGACGGCTGCTAGTCGTATGGCTCAAAGGAGGCTGCTGATTAGGAACGAAGGCTGACATTCCAAAGCATAAGTTTATGCTTGGACAAATCGTTCCCTCGGAGCAGCCAAGCGTAGAGGATATGTAATGTAACCTGGAAGCACGGCCTTACCAGGCACATTCAAGGTGATGGGGAGCAGCTCTATGACCTGCTGGAGCAGGGCATGTTGCCCCGGCCAATGTCATATCTAGCACATGCCTGGTCCTCCCAGTATATGCCAGAAGAAGAATGAGAAGGAAGTCCTGAATCCTGACAGTACTGTGACTAGGGCAAAACCCACCTTCTTATAGGATCACCATATTGTGTGTACATACAGTATGAGGAAGAATAACGTGTTGAGTTTCTCCTGCATTGTCTTGTTTGCAGTCTCTCCTAAGTGGCTTCTCTTCTGCACTGTTTATTCTGTTCTTCCTTTAACAGTCTCTTTCGTTTCTACTGTCTCTCATGTGCTACCTCCCCTGTATGGTCTCTCCTGCATGATCTCCATAATGATGTCTCCTGTGCAATCTCTCCCTTGCGGTCTTCCCTGTACAATTGCTCCCTTGCAGTCTCCCCTGTAAAATCTATCCTATTAAGTCATAGCACTATGTGCGGAGCCCCACAACACACATAATCTCTTATAATCCTGCATGGAATCCATTTAACTCCCTAAAGTCTCCCTTAAAATTTTTAATTACTAATATTAGCGCATACGCTCACTGAGCACTTTATTAGGTAGACCTGTACACCGTGCAAATATTTAATCAGCCAATCATGTGGCAGCAACTAAATGCATAAAAGCATGCCGACATGGTCAAGAGGTTCAGCTGTTTTTCAGACCAGTTGTCAGAACTGGGAAAAAATGTGAGCTAAGTGAGTTTGACCATGGAATTATTGTTGGTGCCAGACAGGATGGTTTGAGTATCTCAGAAACTGCTGATCTCAGGGGATTTTCATGCACAACAGTCTCTAGAATTTGCAGAGAATGGTGCAAAAAACAAAAAACATCCAATGTGCAGCAGTTATGAGGGCAAAAACACCTTGTTAATGAGAGAGGTCAGAGGAGAAAGGCCAGACTGGTAAAAGCTGACAGGAAGGTGACAGTAACACAAATAACCACACATTACAATGGTATGCATAAGATCATCTCTGAACACACAACATATCAAACCTGGATAGGCTACAGCAGCAGGAGACCAATAAGTTGAAAAAAAGTATAATAAATACCTAATAAAGTGCTCACTAAGTGTATATAATATATATACTGTATATACAACATAAAACATATCGGCAAAGAAGCCAAAAAAAATCGAAGCAGAACTGTTTTCTCAGAAATACTGAGATACAGAGATAACAATGTAAACATTTTTATTGCAATCCTGCTGAATCAGCTTAGTCTAAGTGCAACACATTAGATATTTCAAAGTTAATGAGCTAAAACCAGTAGCTTGCTCAACAAGTGAATGTTAGAGTTAAACTTAGGTGATGATTTTTAAAACGATTTTTTAATGTTAATCATGATCGTGTTTTTTTTTTGTGAAGGTAAAATTAAATAAGGGTTTTGTTTCCATCTCAAATAACCGCAGACATTTAAAGATGATCTAATGTCGGTCTATGACATTCCTGGCGCAAAGAAAACAACAGGAAGGGAACAATAAAACAACCTCCCTCTGAAATAAAGAATGAAAGCGTGCCAATTCTGGACGTATGGCACGTGTCACAGTGGATGGGTTGAGGTGAATGAGGAGGGAGAGGTGGGCGGTGTGTCTGAAAGGGATTAGCCAGTGTGCTGCAGGTTGTGTGGGGCTCTGGCCTCCGTGAAACCTGGGCTCCAGAACGGCCTCGTAAACGGATCTCCACTGTGGAGGTGCCGCCCTCAGGGGCCTGCAGGAAAGTTTGTCACATATTAAAGTTTTCTATTCCACTTTTACCATGATAACACTGTCAAGGCCTGCATATTTTTTAAAATACATAAAAAAAATAACACACAAACATACACACAAAAATGATCTTTCTGGAATCTTATGTAAGAGCTTTCAGATCCTTCAGGCTGGACTTGAAGACTTCCCTAGTCCATTCAAACCACATCGGTCTCAAGTCTGAAGACTGAGATGGCTGTTGTCAAAAGTAATACCCTGGTCTGTTAACTATTTTCTTAGTTAAGTTTGAAGTATTTATGGAATCATTGTCTTGCTGTAAGATTTATTTGCAGCCAAATTCTAGCTTCCTTATTTGAAAATAACAGCAACAGAAATGTTGCTTTGTACTAAAAAAAAGAAAAAAAAAGAAGCAAATTCTTTCCGGCCCGAACAAAGACTTTGTTGGTGCACTGGTCCCACCGATCTGACGTTTATTGAGATGACGGAGATTGGGAAGACAATGCGGGCTGCTTTCACTGATGTTGCTGAGTGAGGTTGAGAGTCATATGCCTGAAGACAGAATGTGAGAATGTGTCTTCAGAGGCCACCTCTCTGACCCAGGGGCTTCCTCAGGGGCATACTCACACAGCACTGCTGTCGTTAGGGCAAATAAACAAATCACGACAGAAAGCCCGAAAACCTGTGAGGTAAGCAAAGCTGCACATATGACCTGTAGCGCAGGTTACATGCGCCGTCCATCACACAGTGAAGGTACCATGGGTGTATGGCCACTGGTGCAAAAGGGTACCAAGTGTGGAGATCAAGAATGCTCTGATGTGTTCTGGAGGGAGAATGTGCAGAAGGTTTTTACATTACATTACATTAATGGCATTTGGCAGACGCTCTTATCCAGAGCGACGTACAACAAAGTGCATACCCATAACCAGGGATAAGTGCGCTGAAAGACCCTAGAGGGAAGTATAATTTCAACTGCTACCAGTACAACAAAGACCAGGGCCAATTTGAATATATATATATATTTTTTTTTTAAACAAACAAACAAACAAACAAACAAACGCAAAAGTATGACCAAACCCCTTAACTAGCCAAATACTGCTTACCTAGCCAAACTAAAAATACTGATACACAAAAAAGTAAATCACAGAAAGACAACAATTAAGGTTCACAGGGAGGTGGGGAGGGACGGGGAGAGGTGCTGCTTGAAGAGGTGCATCTTCAGTTTGCGCTTGAAGGTGGGAAGAGATTCTACAGTTCTGACCTCAACGGAGAGTTCGTTCCACCACAGTGGATCCAGAACAGACAGTAGTCGTGAGCGTGAGGTGAAAGTTCGGAGAGGGGGAGGTGCCAAGCGGCCTGTGGAGGCTGAATAAAGAGGTCTGGCAGGGGTGTAGGGTCTGATGATTTTTTGTAGGTAAGCTGGGGAAGACCCCTTAACTGCTTGGAAGGCTAGCACCAATGTTTTGAATTTGATGGGAGCCATGACAGGCAGCCAGTGGAGGGAAGTAAGCAGGGGGGTGACGTGTGAGGTTTGAGGTGTAATAGGAGCTGAATCCTCGCATCTCCATCTCTTTCTGGATTCAGTGAATACTCAAGATCATGGCTCTTTTCTGTCCTCATACCTGAGCGGTGGAATGATCTCTTCACCATCAACAAAAAGCTACAGTCCCTCATCATCTTCTGCTGCGGATTTCATATCCATTTCTTCAAAGAAAGTCTGGACTAAACTACCCTGCACTTACCCATAATAAAATTAAAACTTACTTACCATACCCTGCTTGGACTTACCTTTAAAAAAGACTTACTACTAATTGTGTGGAGAGTAGTTATTTGTACTGAGAGTTCTGTAAAGTTGTCTTGACTTATCTAAATGTAAATGTAAAATGTTTGGCCAGCAGTGTTTTAAGGTGACGGCTACAAAGCTGGTTTGTGGTGCAGCAGTACTTGAGGCAGGAAACAGTTTTAGTGGACAGCAATGTGGCACTTCACAGTGTGCTTGTGGTCTGCTTTGTTTTCATGTCGACTTTATGCTCACAGATCAGATACTAGGCTAGTGATTAACGGCAAGGCAGTTGTTCACAAAGCGTGGCTGGGAGATTGAGTGATGGAGATTGAGTGTCTATTTGAAATTGTACTTCAAAAAGCAAAAGAAATACCCAGGCAGTGATCTTAAATGTCTAAAGGTTCATTTGAAGGGCTAGAGGTAAAAAAAAGAAAAAGAAACACACTTAAGCTCATAATTAATGTCAAGCAAACATTTTACACATGTACAGAGGACATTCATGTACTCTGTTCTAGAAAGTGACGAGGAACAAGACAACTGACAGCAGACGGAAAGTGTGGTAAAGACGAGGGATTAAAAATATCCTCTTTCTAATCCCCACCTTTTCAGGTACTGCTGCTTCACCATGACACCCCAAGCAGGTCAGCCCTCACACTCCTCTTTCTGTGCGTGTTTGTGTGTTACCATGTGGAACTAGTATGCTGAAGTATACATGATGCATACTGTGTTACACCTAAGCATATTTATATATATATAAAATAATGCATATCTATAATTAGTGTTTATATAATATTGATTCACACATGATGAAGTATGCTGTTTTATCACATGGGTTGTGGTGTGTATTGGGGAGCATGTGAGTGTGTGATGGCAAGGGTGTTTGCACAGTGTGTATAAATCTGTGGGGGTGACTGTACAGTTTGTGAAACAGGTTGGGTTGAATGTAGAACGGGGGGATTGGGTTGTTTGGAGTTGGCTCTTACAAAGAGACGCAAGCCTCCCCCTGCAGGTCACATGCTGCTACAACACCATGGCAATTTCATCAGGCAACAGCAGGAACTTTATTTATTGAATATTAATTTATTTATAAATGATTGTCATTGCCTTCTAAGGGAAAGAAATGTGTCCCTAGCATGCAAACAGCCATAGGAGCATACTTAGGAGCAGCCTATCTCTATCCGTTAAAAACAGGAAATTAGCCTGAGTGAATTGCAGGTTTTCTGATGATGTGATCCGCCTGGCGACAGAGATGAGGAACTCAGTTAGACCATCATAGACTTGGCTGCAGTTGCACCTCCTCTGTGTTTCAAAGCCTCTTTCTACCCATGCAGTGTGACCCGGAGTAACCCTCTGTGGGGGAGGGTCTGGAGTGGGAGTAGGGGGCTGGGGGCTGGGGGGGTTGGGGGGGTGGGTGCTGCAGAGGTTGGGGGGTTCATACAAGGGTAGGGAGGGGGTAGGCAGGAGGTCAATGCTGGGGGGTGGGGGGGTGGATTTAATCTCTGGATAGCTGTGAAGAGGAACGTGTGGCCTGAGATTCTTTGGATCGTTTGGGATGTTTATTTCAGGGTTGTGGTTGTCTCCTCCATTCTATGATGACTGAATATGTATTACATGATCAATGGTGTCCATAGTGGCAACACTTTAAGCAGCCAAAGGATGGCGCTGTTCCAGCCTGCCCTCGGATGAGGAGGGGTTCCACCAATCAGCACCAGAAGCCTCTGAATCCCTGCTCCCCGCTGACTTCCATGGGGCTCCTGGCATGACTCCCAATTGGCCACTGCCCAGCCTCAGCCAGTCACAATAAGGCAAGCTCAGGCCCATCCAACCACTACACAGCCAGCCACAATTACATCAAATCTCAGCCCTGAACCAACCACAGTCAAACCAGCTCAGCTCCGGCCAACCACAACACAACCAGCCTAGTTTAAATCTCCCCAAAATTCCTGCAAAATGGTGCCAACGTAACAAAACCTGGTTTAAATATACCAAGATTAACTCCAACCAGCCTAGATGCAACCAGCCTGAGTCTAGCCAACCATAACAAAACCTCTGTAACTTGTTCCAACCTCAACACAACCAGCCAGTCCTCGGCCAACACAACACCGCCAGAACCACCTCCAACAAGCCAAAATACTACCAGATACAAATAGGGCAGGGAGGGAGGATCCCAATGCAAATACAATCTCACAGACTCAAAGGGGCGCACTCTGGACAGGGGCCAAGCCTCAAGGGGCAACATTGCAGAAAGAGGGAGAAAAGAATCAAAGGGAGAAAGAGCCAGTCCAACATTCAGTTTCTTTCAGTTTCTTCAAGGGAAATACTGCACGTTTTTATTATTATTATTCATCCACATGCTGCGTATTTCACTGAGTAACCCACCGGAGATAATGTGTGTGCTCTGCCTCCCCCAGCTGGGGGAAGGGGATAGTGCTGCCTGAGTGAGGGACACAGTCAGGACTGGTCGAATCTGGAGTTTCAACTGCTCCCTTCATGCAGTAACAGAACAGCTCTGTTACAGACAAGTATATTTACCGTTACAGACAACAGATACATTGGTAACAATGATGGCCTTGGAAACAGACTGGGATTCAATGCAGCAATACCGAGTGAATTAGGGGGGGGGGGGGGGGGGGGCGGGTTGATTGTTTAGGGGTGGAAAAAAACCCTACCCAAACTCGAATATCTATACACGTATGGACACTGCACAGGTGTAATAAATGTACATGTGCATACATAATACTGTACATATTGTACTGAAAATATTTCTGACAATGAATTCACACAATTCGGAAGCATTGAGGTAGATGGAGGGCTATACTGTATATACTGTATGCGTGCTCTATACTTATACGTTCTCTTCATGTTGTTCTCATCTTCCCTACAGAACTGGCAGAGCCTACAGTAAATGAGCTTTGGGGTGGTTAAACATCACTGCTGCGTACTATAGTTCCAGGACACTGTCACAGTACGGGTGGTCGGAACCTAATGAGGCTTTAAAAAAACATCATCATCTCAAAACCATATGCCCTGCGACGGACTGGCGACCTGTCCAGGGTGTATTCCTGCCTTTCGCCCAATGTATGCTGGGATAGACTCCAGCCCCCCTGCGACCCTGTTCAGGATAAGCGGGTTAGGATAATGAATGAATGAATGAATGAATGAATGAACGAATGAATCTCAAAACCACTTTTTCAGGTTCTATAAATAAACCATTTTAGTCATAACGCTTACAGCTGACTGTTTTAACACAATGACCCACCCCCTCAATAATAAAAGGCATTAGGTATACAGAGTACACAGAGCTCCTCAGTTGCAATGCAAAAGCTCAAAGCTCCCTGGCACTAACAGGAGAGGATGAAACAGGAGCCCCTGCGTTTCAGCCTGTGACATCCATGATGGCTGTCAGTCATGTGTGGCAGCCCCCCCAATATCAGGTGTCCAGCATCTCTTCACATCAATGCCCCTCACATCCTACTGCAAAAAGCCCCAGTTCACATTCATACACTGAGCCTTAAACCAGAGAGTCACAATAGAGAGAGGACCAGAGGCTAAATGTGCTTATGCAGACCTTTAACCGTTTTAACAATGGGTCTCTTTGGGAAAGTTTCTTATGACAAGCTGTTGAGCCCTTATTGGGTTTTGAAGTAGTTGGATAGCCTAGATTGTTAGGTACCAAATTGAAGGTATAATAATATAGCATAAATGCATAGAAACTAAGCTATTTATCTTGCAGTTGTTCATCCTCGCACTTGCGCAGTGCCTTGAAATGGAATGCTTCCTATGCTCTCGTATGCCTGGGCTGATAGGCCTTCTTCACCATCTTCGCTTAAGCGGTTCACTGAGATGGGAGGGAAGCGTATGCATGACAGAAAAAAGACAGCAAAAGTTAATTCACTTTTGATTATTTCAAATTATATCTCCTAGCCTGCTGGTGGATGGCTCTTGTGTAACCTGCAAAGGAATTGTTCTACAGGGTTTACATACCGTAGTCGCAATGAATGATCAAGAAAGCCACTAGCTTCTTCACTGGTAGTTACTTGAATTGTAGTGGACCTCCACTCATTTGCTTCCACATGCTGACAATTGAGCCAACTATTCTTCTTCAAGAAGAAAAATGGGTTTAATTTAAATAATAAATCATATAAATAAAATAATTTAAAAATTGATTTAATTTAAAAGGATGGTTGAATTTTTAACTGATAAAATACATCAAAATGAACTTCTGAAATGTCCTGAGTGCATTATGAATGTTTCTGGTTTGCAATTATCCTGTGTATCTAGTGAAAATACACAAAGTGGTTTCAGTAGGAATAGAACATTAGAGTAGGGTTAGGGTTATGGTTATGTCCATGATATCTTAAAATAACAGACAATGGTTCCCATATTCATTGTAGAGTTCCAAGAGCATGAATACATTGCAGTTATTCATAATTGATGCTAACATGTTCAGACAAAACTGACATTGACCTCATGGTGTGATTTAAATTCAATAACCAATTTTGTAATCATGAGTATGCACTCAAATGACTTGTTTGTGACAGTAAGACACAAATAAAAAAAGGGGGGGGCGATGCTGTTGGGACTGATGGTGGACTGTGGGTGAGAGCTACTGGCATGGGAGTTGGTTGAGTTGACATTTTTTACAAACTATCACTAAATTCCTTGAATCAATTACTCTGGACATTTGTGGTCAAGACCACAAACCAGACCTGTATAGATCATTTGAAAACCGGACATTCAAGTCAGAAATCTGGAATCTGGCGACCCTAACCTGGATCTGTTGCTGCTCATCCATGCAGACTTTCCACAGCGAGATAGAGTCCCTCACAGGGCGATGTGCAGCCAGAGTCACTCGGCTCTGCGCTCTCCGCTCCGTGAAGCCGAGTGGAAACGTTGAGAGAGGCACATCTGGAACTGTGCTACTGCTGTTCAGGAAGCATCAGAGTCTGTAGGAAGAGGGGAGAGGGGAGAGGGGAGAGGGGGTTTCCTTTGTCAGACTCTGTCCCCTGTTTGTTTACCCAGCAATCATACGCTTCAGCTGGCCCCGGAGGCGCCGATCGTCCCGCCCACGCCCGCCCGCCTCGGCCGCTGTAACCCGAGGCGCCGTGTGAATCGCACTTTAATCGAAATGCGGGGAAACTTTATATTTGGGCCGGTTGTTGAGCGCAGAACCCTGGCTTCCTCCCTGCAGTTTTTCCGGGAGAGCCTCGTGAACTCTATCTGTGATTGCTCTGATCGCGATGTCGCCGTGGTAACAGGTGAGGCAGGGCTCTCGCTGGCAGGCTCCCATTGGCAGCCCGGAGCTAAAGCTGCTCTGCAGACATTCTGCCAAAGGCAAACAATTACTGGGGAAAATGTGGAAAAAGTAGATAATGTTCATCTTACACCCACAGTGGAGAAAGTGATGTGGTCCTCGAGAATCAGCAGGTGCCGCTCCTTAAAAAACACCTCTGCCCTTCCCAGTTTCTCTCTAGTCAGCTCACCAAGACAGAGGTCAGAGGTCATGTCCAAATAAACAAACAATGTGAGCAACAGAAAAACATAAAAGTGGATACAAAATAGAGCTTGTTTGTTATTATATTAAAGGACTGGGTGCACCATTGTCCCACAGATAGTGAACATATTAAATTAGACTCAGCATTAGAGGGGTGAACAGGGTTAAATATCTTCATGTTGACTTTTATTCTGCTGTTATATGCTCACTGTTTCAAGCTTTTAGGCCTGATTATATTATTACGCATTATTTCTATTTACTAATAGAAGGCTGGAAAGGTAAAACGTTGTGACTGCTCTGGTCTGGTGCAATGAGAGTTCAGATCTACCATCGGTCGGGCACCAGATGGAGAGGCAGATCTCCACACTACTATGGACACCTGAAGGGACCATGGAGTCTTGGAAATTCACAGACATTTGCTCTTTGCTGTGAAACCACAGAACACACTGAGAAAGCCATTGTTTGGCATCTGCTACTGGAGAGATTCAAAGAAACAAACTCAGATTTCTCTCCTCAGATTTCCTCAGATGACACCCTTCACAGCTGCTTATCCGAATATCCCCTTGTCTCCAACTCAAGTCTTACAAATGCATACAACAAATACTACAATTCAACAAGAGGCAGATACATCAGACACAGACTTGTCTGCAACTCAGCTAAGCACAATATGAAACACAAAAAAACACAAGTTTCCATCATAAAAAGTTCACACCATGCAAACACTCATCTTAAAACACAAATGCATATCTCATGAAACAAAAACATGAACCTACTATGGCTCACGTAGCACCAACAGGGATACACTCAGTGAGCACTTTATTAGGTAGTCCTGTATACCAGCTTATTAGTGCAAATATGTAATCAGCCAATCATGTGTCAGCAACTAAATGCATGCAGACATCATGAAGAGATTCAGCTGTTGTTTAGACCAAATGTCAGAATGGGGAAGAATTGTGAATGATTTTTGGTGCCAGACAGGGTGGGTTTTTCACGCACAAAAGTCTCTAAAGTTTGCAGAGAATGGGTGGTAAAAACATGGAAGGTGACAGTAACGCAAATAACCATACATTCCAACAGTGGTACGCAGAAAAGCATGTATGAGCACACAATGCATCAAACCTCTTAACTGGATAGGCTACAGCAGCAGAAGACCAACACGTCTAAAAAAATAAGTCTAATAAGTACCTAATAAAGTGCTCACTGAGTGTATGTCAGAAAAACATTCAAAAACACCAGAGAGACTTCTGGTTATTCAGTTTGCATGGTGTGATATATTTTGTTGGGAGTTGATTTTGTTTAAGAAGTAAAAGGTGTAGCTGTGATATTGAGCAGAACCTATAAATGCATATGATCTGCAACCAGGAAAAAGTCTTTCAAAGGAGATTAAAATCATTCGCACTAAAACAACAGGACCAAAGCCTGCATGTCCCATTGCTCCACTGAAATCACACACAACTTTAACAATCCCTTCATTACCTATCACACTGCTTGTCACTTTTTCCAGCACCGTGTGTGTGTGTGTGTATGTGTGTATGTGCTGTGTGTGTGGCTGCTTGCTTATTACAGGGTCAGGGCTCATAACCCTGACACGGGTGACCCAGCTTGCCTCTCTCTCTGATTGACCCGGACTCCACAATCCCCAGCCCCGCTGCTTAGCAACGGCAGGTGGGCCAGATGACATCACCACTGAGGGCTTCACTAATGGCAGGACTCAGCCCGGGATTCCGGAACGAGGCGCAGTTTCCGACATTATTAAAGTATTAGCCTTGTCATTATTAATGCAGGTGTGTTTTCTCAATGACCAAATTCTTCTCTGTGTGTGCGGGTTCTGTCAGAGCAGTGCGGGGGAGGGAGGGACACGGTCCCGGCAGTCCCCACCATGCCTTATTTTTATACACGTGGCCGCTGATGTGACTTAAATATAGCACACAGTGGTGCTGAGTGGGCTTCCTCCATGTAGTCAGACCTGCACTGAAGACCAACTAGATTTCATTATCAAGCCTATCAAGTTTTTTTCAATCACTTTGGCTCATTTCCTGCAATATTTTTAATGTTCCCATAACTGTCGGTGCATTTGCTAAAACATTTTATGCATACAGTACAACATTATGATTCACCTCCAAAAGGGGCATACATCACTCAAAATCTGTAACACATGTTTCAAAATTAAATAATTGTTTCAACTAATTAGTCAGTTTCACCGGAAAATGTCCCTAAATCAAGATAGTCAAAAAGGTTAGACAAATTGTCATTATGACTGCGCACCCTGGAAGAACATTACAGTTACCGTGTTACAGTAACTTCAAATCAGTCACTTTCTACAGTACAATATTTCACGTTGAAACAACCCTGCTGTAAAATCCAACTATACCAGGTTTACCAGCTTGAAAATTGAGCTGGTCAAGCTGGGTATGAGCTGGTCAACCAGCGTGGCCAAGTTGGTCATAAAGCTGGTGTAACTGGGTAAGAGCTGGTCAACCAGTTAAACCATGTCGAGCAGGTCAACCAGCTACCAGTTTCAACCCTAGCTTGAGCTGAATGACAGCATAGTTCATTACTCTTCATGAACTTGAAACATGCATTTACTGTAAACTGAAATAGCACGAAGAATTACAATATGGCACAATTGTGCTCCTGTTTTCCCTTCGGAATGTTTGTATGATTGATAAGACTGTGGACCGGGCCACATTAGGTTGCACACTTCGACCAGCCTCTGCCATTTTAAGATGGTTGATTACATGGTCCCTCATTTTGTCAGAGACAATCATGTGCCTTTGTCCTCTACTGGTGTCTTTCTGTGTTTTGTGGTCTTCTCCTAACCAAACCACCTCACATCCTTACTCCTCTTACTCTTGGATGAGCAGGCACTCGCCCCTGTTCAATGTTTGCATGAGCAGGTTCCTCATCTTCAGAAAGTGTAATACTGTAACTGTGTCATGCCTGTGCCCAACAGTACTTTGACAGCTGGTGTGTCTGGTTGATCTCAGATGGAAGTAAATCTCACTTTATAAGTAAAACCCAAGCAACAAGCAATTTTAGTCACATACAGTTAGCAACAGCAACATACACTTAGATTAGTCAGGGGACAATGTCCCCGGACCAACGTTTACAGGCCCTGTTCAACAGCGGCTTGATTATTACCATGACTACACAGGGGTTTGAATCACTGACCTTGTGGTCACAGTCATGTACCTTAGCCACTACTCTACAGGCTGCCCCAACACAGCTGGGAGGACCATATTGCATATGATGACATACACAAAGAGTAGTTGTACTGATGTGTTTAAAAGTGAAACTATTCAACAGAAAACAGCATAATCTATTCTGATCAGCAAGATCTGATCTATCTGCGGTTGAAACTGGACCAATTGTAGACAATTGTACTTCATCATTTCCATAAATGTGCATCACAATTTGTAGACAGCAATGATAAATGGTGTTCTGCTGTGAACAAGTGATGTTATGGTGTGGAGGTTTTCATATATTGTTTTGAGAACGTTCATCGTTATTCGACAATTGGGACAAAGCCATTGAGAAAAACTGTAAAAGCTCAGGGTTAGTATGAGGAGAGGAGATATACTTGCCCCACTGTGCTAGGCTTAGCATGTTATGATGTACCATATTATAGCAATAGTTTTGTGGTTCAGCATTTTGAAGCAGTATTGCAGTGCTAGATGGTGTAGTCATGTTACTGAACAGTATGACAGGGTATTGCAGATTTGCATAGAGTAATGTTCTATAGTGTATGACGAGATTTCTAGTTTTCTAGCGGTATTACTGTAAATGAAGATATGATACTGTGTTGCAGTACAGTATGATACACAGATCAATAAAATCTATGCAGTTTTCTTCACAATCCACCTTCCTCACTGGATAAGGGAGGAATCGGCTTTACACTGATGGTGTGTAGACCGAGAGAAAATGTTGTTCCTGTGGTGACTGGCACTTCATGGGTAAAATACGGGTGTTATGGCGCAGCGCAGCTCAAACCCGAAGCGCTAGGCGTGATCCATGACGAGGCTGCTGGGAAAATCATCAGATGTAACTGAACTCTCTCTGATCTGACCGAGGATCTGCAAGACATACCCAGATGTTTGGACTGAGGAGGAATGGATCTTCTTTCCTTAAAAGGGTATTGTCAAGGAAACACAGTCGGGAGCTTCCGAAAGCGACTGCTGTTTAATGAAGAGCTGTGAGACGAGTCTTATCCCCGTATCCTCTCATTCACCTCCCCAAACCAGATTCCCCCCCCCCCCCCCCCCAACCCAACAAAACTTCCATCCAGTGCTGATTCTATCCCCTTTTCCTGGCCTCATTCAGACATGGATCACGCACAAATACGGTACGTGTGCACATGCACGCATGTATGCACGTACGTACACGCATACACGCACGTATACATACATACATGCATGTGCATGTACACACGCACGCACACACACAGAGGGAGAATATAAATGGCTCCTTTAAGTCAGTGATAGCAGACATTATAACTGTAATGTACTACACTGTGTCCCTGCTGAATTTATGAACTTATAGTTGGGGTCAAGATGCTTTTATCTCGAAATTGCTGAGAGGATCTCATCTTAACATTGCCCTGTTGTACTGAAAATGCTATATTGCAGTGTTAGACAGTGGATGCAAGTTTAAGCTGCGATAGACCTGACCATAGATTGTCAGAGAATGGAATTTAATCTGTAGCATGTCAGAGTTTAGACTGTGGCAGATCAGTTTACACGGTTGGAGGTTGCGAGAGAACCAAATTTTGTCTGTAGCAGGTCTGGGAGTTCAGGCTGCTGCAGATCCAATCCCAGTTTAGACCATGAGAGATCAGGTCCATGGTTCTGATTTGCACTTTACTGTACGTCGCTCTGGATAAGAGCGTCTGCCAAACGACTGTAGTGTAATGTAATGTAATGTAATCTAATCTAATGGCGGGAGAGGCGTGAGATGAGCGCACTGACTCTCCCACACAATGTCCTGCCCATCCTTCAACGCACCCTGCAGCTTTAAGGCAGTCACTGGGACAGCCTGCTCATCAGCACAGCGCCTGACCTTTCGCTCTGTTTCTGGGACATTAACTCTGGTGCCCTATGGAGGGGGCTCTGGGGGTGTTGCAGCTGCCCCTTATACCCTCCCCAGCTGGTCGACGGAGCTACAGGCATCCATTAGCGGCTAACAGCCAAGTGCAGGGTAATGAAGAGGGGTTCGGGGCAAAGAGCAGTGGAAAACGGGGAGAAATGATGTCAGAGAAATAGCCCGCGCTGATTGGAACAGAGGTTCCTAAGGAGAGCCTATAAAAGCGGGACGGTCCACACCAGGAACAAGCAAAAGCAAGAGAAGGGGAAACGTGAGAAATTCTGGGAACTTAGTGTGGGAGTGTGTTCCAGAGTCCTGACTGAAGGTAGGGTCCATGAATGCTTGGCATACCGTGTGTGTGTGTGTCTGTGCGTGTGTGTGTGCATGTGTACATTTGTATGTATGTGCATTTGTATACATGTGTCATGTGTGTGCAATGTGAGCATGTGCCATGTGTGCATCAATTTGTGAGTGAGTGTGTGTGTGTGCATGAGAGAGAGAGAGAGAGAGGGAAAGAGAGAAGCATAAATTATGTTGAAGAAATTCTGATGAGCATGCGTTAGGCTGTTAGGTGTGTGTGTGTTGTAGAAGTTATATAAACATTCATTTTCATCATACTTGTAGTAGGATCTCAAAGTAATTTATTTAAGTCAATGCATTTGTACATTTGCTCAAAGAAAAATATTTTGTTCAACTCAAAACGGTGCACAGGTAAAATAACTGCAGGAACACTGTACCCTTGAGTGAATTAATAAATTGGACTGCTACCACACTGCTAATGTGCAACTGTGTAAATCTGATAAAACGTGAATGACAAGTTACCTCATCTTTTCTGGATAAGGGAATCTTCAATTAAATTAAATTAAATTAAATCTAATTTTATGGCAGTATCACAATATTTAAGCAGTAATCCAGACTTTCATTTTTTTGGGCTAGAAAAGACATCAGTGTTGGTATGTGATTTTTACAGGGACAGTAGAGAGCAGTGACAGGTAGGGAGCTGTGTGTAGTGGCTGTTTGGCAAAGTGATGCTGTAGTGTATGTGTTATTTCACAGAAATGACAGAAGGTGGCAGTGTGGAGCACTGAAAGAAAGGCAGCTGTGAAAGATATTACAGAACGGGCAGAGGAAGGGGAACTGGTCTGTGAGTGTGGTGTCTATAATGGGTCTATTATATCAACCTACAAAAATGCAGCAGATCATTTAGATTAATCTGTGACGTTTAACTTTTTTTACCACTGACTCATTCTGTCGGTACTGGCCTCTACTGGCCTCAGTTGTGTTAAGATTGTGTTAGAGCTAAGGCAGGCAGCAGTAGTCACGGTTAGGGTTAAATAGAGCAGTGGTTGTGTTGTGGATAGATTTAGGTTAAAACACAGGCAGTGGTACCTGCAGATTCACGGTTAGGTTTGGGTTAAATAGAGCAGCGGTCGTGTTGCGGATAGATTCGGGTTAAAATACAGACCAGGGTTGGAGGTGAAGCTCACGCAGCAGAAGGGCTGTTAGGGTTGGGGTCAGGGTTCGGTGAGGGTCAAGGTCACAGTGGACGTGCGTTGGATGCTGGTCCTGATGTCATGTGTTTGTGTAGAGGGAAGGGCTGGGGTGTGTCTTCAGTAGCGCTGGGTCCATTCTCACACTCAGGGTTGGGCTGCGGGGCTCTCCTGCTGTTTTCACAGATGGAGGTTTGATGAAGGTAAACACAGCTCTGTATCACAGAAACCCAACACCTCAGTCTGTCTGTGTCCGGCAGAACAAAGGGAAAACTCACTCAGAACACACTGAATGCTCACATGCTAAACACCCCCCGCCCCCGTACCCCAAACCCAAACACACACACAGGAAACATATTTTCAGTCGCTCACGTACACACAGTCGCTGGGTCACTGCATAAGCTGTCATCTGTATAAACAGTGAGGATGTTTGCGAGAGAGTGTACAGTCAGTATGTGAGTGTGTAAATGAGCCTGTGCATGTGTGTGTGTGTGTGTGTGAGAGAGAGAGTAATGAGTGTGTTGGTGTGTTTCAGATGCTGGGTTGTGGGTGTATTCTCCTCTCCTGTCTCCTGACTGTGACCCTTCTGCACCGTGGTACAGACAGCCTGCGCATCGCCCCGGATCCCCCAGAGGTAAGGCCTGGGAATGGGGGGGAGAGTCGGAGAAGACATGGAGAATAGATACATTGGTCCAGAAAAAATACCAGATGTTGTCAAACTACTTGAAAATACCAACCAGAAAACATTCAGGAATATTATTTCACGCGTATAACTTTCTGCCACCCGGTGTACACCTGAAAATGTTACCCCAGAATGTGTGAGCAGGAATAGGTTATCATGCAGGAACCTGCCACTAAGCACTGGCCATTTTACTTACACATGGGCAAACACACGCACACGCGCGGAACGCACTTACGCGGACAGTCATGCACGCATGACACACGGACACAGGACGCAAGCATACATACAATAAACAGAAGGAACACGAGCGGCCATGCAATATACAGACATATACAAAATAGGCAGACATACATTAAGCAGACGGTAGAGCAGAGTGCTCTCTGCAGAAGGAGAGGAGAAAAGCAGCAGTTCTGAGATGGAGGAAGGCACAGGAGCTGAGGTGGGCGCAGTGCTCCGTCTCTGTTGATCCTGGCTCTGATCGCCAGGCCAGGACGCCTTCCTTCCCTCATCCGATTATGTGGAACAAATTGAGATGACGAGCTGTCATCGCCCATACAGCCAGGGCTATAAATACATTGCTCCTCTTCTGATGGAGGTAAAAACAACAGAGAGGAGAACGAGAGGTACACTCATCCGTCTCTCCAGCCATGCCTCAGATAATTATCTAATTATGCCGTCCCCACACAGTTGGATTCGCCCCTAGGCTCTCTCTCTCTCTCTCTCTCTCTCTTTGCTGTGTGACTTCAAACTGACCTGGGGTCTGTCAGCTCTGGTTCCCCCTGTATCTCTGTTCCAGATGTACACTTTCGCTGCGCGCACATCCAGCGCACAGCAGCTACTGGTGAAACGTGGTGACCTGACTCTCGTCAGCTTGTGCGAGCTTCAGGGGTCAGCTGTAGCAGGTCCTGCTGAAACGTTCCCTTCCTGTCTTTAGTATCTGGACTCAGCCGCGATGGAAGAGTCTGGAGCACGGGCCCGGTCTGGTGAGGAGAAGTCAGGCAGCAACCTGGCAGCCAAACTGCTCCTCCTGGACCAGCTGGCCCGCCTGGAGAACGACGTTATTGAGACAAAGAAGAAGAGGAGCTTCAACGGTGGGAGCATCCCTCTGGACCGCCTGTCGATCAGTAACATGGACCTGAAGGGGAAACAGAGGTAACAGCCAGCGCCCTCTAGAGCAGGGGTGTCCAAACTTATTTGCAAAGAGCCGGTGTGTGGTGTTTTACAACAGCACAAGGTCACCTGATTCAACTAACTGACTGCTCATGGTCATCAATCAAGTAGAATCAGGTATCATAGTGCAGGGCTAAAACAAAAATCCCTTTTTTGGATATGAGTGGACACCCACACTCTAGAGGCAGGGAGAACTGGGGCAGCAAAGAGACTAAGGAAGAGAGAAAGGAGGCGAGAGGTAGTGAAAAAGAGAAGTAAAGAACAACAGACAGATGAAATGAGGCTTATAAGCCTCTTGAGCTCAATACAAATGGTACCATCACTCAGATTCTTATAAAGGGGGAACTTTTTGGATTAGACATTTTTGGATTTTGACTTTCTGAAATCTAATCTTTCTCACTTCTATTTTGTCTCATATGATGTCATTGTTGAAGCTATACTCTTACTGGCATGCATGACACAGTCTTGCTCATTCTAAAATTTGGCACCCAACATGGGGCGGAGCACATCCAATTCTCACTCCAAACATCCACAACCGCAGCCACATACAGCGCCAAAACCCCACTGGCAATTTGGGAGAGTATAGACATCCAAGTTTTCCCTCCGAAACACATAGTGTCACCAGCTGCTTCTTTTCACACTGCAGAATATAACCAAGTTTGCACAAAGTGGAGTCAGAGGAAGTGCTTCCAGCAGGGGTCGCTAGATAGCAGTGCATGCAGGACCCAATCTGATTAAAACTTCCCATTCTCTGTGAGAAACATTTGGTGATTTTGTGTCACCATATGGTACCACCCCAGTCAGCACTGGCGTGTCCCAGATTCGATCTGTGACCGTGAGGCCCATCCATGCACCAAAAAGTGGTGCCTTAACCGAATGAACCATCCAGCCATTCCAATTTTTTTAAGTTTGGAAAGGTATGATGTTTTGGAAAGCTTTGGAAAAGTATGATGTTTTAGTTTCTTTCAGCTGATGACATCAGCACTCACTCTGCCAATATCCCCATATCAACATTCATTTTGAGGATGACATCATACAGCCAGGAAAAGGAATAACAAAGTAAAAATAAAAACAAATAAAATCAAATCTTCATAGGAAACTATTTCCAGAAAAAATATTTAATAAACTAGCTATATTTTAGTTTCTTGCCAAAAGCAAGAAGGTATCCATCAATAACTTTGCATTACAGCTGCACACAGTCATTCTAATCATAGATTTATGTAACGTGTAAATCAGACTGTTATTAATGACCTTTTCTCAAATAAAAATCCTAACAATGGATTTTCCATATTTTCCAGCTGAGGTCTTTAGATCTGATTTGCTTTATTTAAAATCGATTATGCTTGCTATGTTTATTCTGACTTCCCAAAACTAATATAAGTATTATACGTCATTTGAGCTTTCGTGTTTTTGCTGTGGATTTGTAACACAGAAAAAAATAGTGGTCATGTCAATGTGTATAATATTAGTAAGTCGGGTATTTCTTTTTATTTGTGTTTATTTAATTTTGTTTGTTAATTTTGTGGGTGTGTCCCGTTTAAGTGGAACTGCTGCCTATTTAATTTTCCCCTTTATGTTTTTCTGTCTGAGCCGTTTGAGTTTTGGGTTGTATGAAATCACAGAGTCCTGCCTCAGGATATCTTGTGTTTCTCTGGGAAGACTCTGCTAGTGTAGGGTTGGGAAGATCACACTCATTATGCTCTCTGTGCTGGTTTCTCTTCAGCTGGAGTTAAGCAGACGCTGTCAATGACACGCACATATGACGAGGGCCCACACGTAAATGGTTGGCATTTATATTGCGCCTTTATCCAAAGCGCTGTACAATTGATGCTTCTCATTCACCCATTCATAAACACACTCATACAACAACGGCGATTGGCTGCCATGCAAGGCACCCAACCAGCACCAACATGTACAAGATAATCCCTCAGACAGTTATGTGTCACAGGATGAGTGGCGGTTCATGTCGCAGGTTTCGTGGTGGACGTGTGGCTAATCTCTGAGTCTCCTTCCTCAGGAAAGTGGAGGTGCCGCGGAGGCGGGTGAGCGTTCCCATCGATCGGATCGGGGCGGGCCGGCTTCCCAGCGCAAGGGGCTAGGCCCCATTCCGTCTCTGCCTGTAGGTAGGACAAGCCCCATTATTCATTACAGCAACACCACCGAAATATTACTACATCGCTGCAGACACAGTGACACATACAGACACATACAGATGCAGCCAGGTGAATTGAGTGGATGTGAGCCTGAGAGAGAGTGTGCTGAGGGTTTGTTTTTGATTTACAGGCCCCCCGCCGGCAGCAGAAACACGAGGAACAACCCCAAGTCCCTTCTGCTGAGCACCACTGACAGGGAGAGGGCAAGGGCAAGTCTGACACAGTGTATATACCACTGCTACACACCACCCAACTTGTGCCTCAGCTCATTTCTCCAGCCATACGTTTCTCGTCCTCACGCCCCTAACGTCTGTCTGCTCTCCCGTGTGCGACCCCTCACTGTTTCTCACCCTCATGCTTACACACACGCTGTCTACCCGTTCTCATTTTTTAAACCTTATCTGACACTCGTTTTGCACACACTGTTCACAGTGACTGAAGGCTGTCTGTTTGTGGCCTTGACAATAAAATTGAAGATACAGTTGCGGTTGTGGAATGGGGATTTTTTCTGCACCTTTTCTGTCTCTCACTCGCACGTAATCGAACCACAACGACCGACATGTCCTCCAGGCACAGTCTCATAGAGAGCGCACGGTCTGGCCTTACCTCCCACAGAGAACACACACTTTGATCACACCTCAACCACTGGCACACAGCCATGTCATTCTCTGGCCTCATATTTCTGTTCCAGCTCTGATGTGTATTGGTCCATGTCAAAGTGTAAGTAAAGGCAACTGAAACTGATACCAAATATTTAAATAAAAAAGACAAAAATTCTGTATTTATAATTAATTCTGTACAGCATACAGCAAACTCGGTATGCTCTAATGCTGACATGGACTTTACTATATTCTATTGTGACATACTGTCCTGCATCAAAAGTCGTAATTATTATTATGCAAGGCTAACTGTTTGTGAGCCTGTGGAGTAAAATAGATTGGTTTTTGAGTGTCTGCTTCTGATATTATTAGTTTTGGTGTACTGGGTAATAATACACACATGCTATGATTCAGCACATATGTCATTTTATATCTGCTGATACAGCTATCCAATATTTTATAGACACTCTTTTTGCAGGTTCAAATTCAAGTCAATCTGAAGGAACAGATTTTTGGCCAGCAGGGGGCACTACAGCCTTCTGTAATTGAGAGCGTGTGTGACCATCATGATCCAGTGACGCACTGCTGAACGAGAGGGAGAGAGGTAACAGAAGATAGATGGGAGAAAGGAATGAGAGATGCCAACCAAGCTAAGTTGAATATAAATTTAATCAAATTTATAAGTACAGCATGTTTCCAATTGGCAAGACAGAATACAAATATATTAAAAACACGAGGAAAGCCAGTAAAGTGACATAACTTGCTAATTATTCTGTCTCTACAGCCAGAGCAGCTCATTATCTCCAGATATATTTATACTTAAGCACATTCCTTAAGTATGACCAACATCCTCAATTTAGCTTCGTCTGAAATATGATTTTATCTATTTTTCTAAAGCTGAATATCCACTTACGATATAGAGACTGAATTTTGCATATCCCATCCCCTCCTCAGAGAAAAGTCAATGAGGTCACACAGACCACAGCGACACTGTGTGAAACATGCACCAGGCATGCTGGTGGGCCTCTCAGCCGGTTCCTTCCTGCAGTCCTCTGCACATGGGGGCAGTGTCTCTAGCATTTTATGCAAAAGGAATAGCACTTCATTCAACTCCACACAAACTTTATTGAAAAGGCTTTTATTTTTTCAATCACAACAAAATGTAATAATTCATGCACAAATCTGCAGGGACAATATAAAAATGAGCACATAAAAAACCAATGAGCCAAACACAAGAGTATTAAAGTAGATTGTATTACTGTAGTATTACAGAAATATGCTGACTCCTTAAAAGGCAGTGTAACAGGAGTGTCTCGGACCACCAGAGGGTGGGGTCACATCACAGTGTGTGAGGAGTATGAGGGAGTATAGTACTGGATTGGTAGGAGTGGAAAAAGTAAGGAGAGTTTACTCAAACATGGGAAAGAATAAAAAAGGGTGAAGTATAAGTGCAAAGTTTAATGAGTGACAAGTACAGTATGGGTTGGAGTAAAGTGAGACAGAGCAAAGCCCTATGGGAATTGAAGTGCAGCGAGACAGAGAAGAGCACTGTGGGAGCTGGAGTGCAGTGAGACAGAGAAGAGTACTGTGGGAGCTGAAGTGCCGTCAGACACAGCAAAGCACTATGGGAATTGAAGTGCAGTGAGACACAGAAGAGTACTGTGGGAGCTGGAGTGCAGTGAGGCAGAGAAGAGCACTATGGGAATTGAAGTGCAGTGAGAAAGAGAAGAGCACTGTGTGGTATAAGCACACCCAAGGTCTTCTGCCTCTCTCACTGCTGGCTGGCTGTGTCCAGATGGCTCTGCAGCCAGGTCATGTAGTTGGAAACTCGGGTGTAGACGCCGTAAACGCGCTGGCTGCCGCACTTCTCCGGCCCCCCCCAGGACACCAGGCCCTGGGCAACCCACCTCCCCGTGTGGGGGTCCTCCATCACAAACGCGCCCCCGCTGTCCCCCAGGCAGGTGTCTCGCCCCCCTTCGAAGAAGCCCGCGCAGAACATGTTCTCCGTGATGTTGTACTTCCTGTAGCGAGAGGCGTAGCTGGACCGGCACTCCTCCTGCTCCACCACCGGCAGCTTGACGTACTGCAGGACGTCCGAGCGCTCGCCCAGGTCAGAGGGGGCGGGGTCGTCCGTGGAGACGTTGGGGTTGGAGATGCCCCAGCCCGCGACCAGGCCCAGCGTGTGGGGCAGGGGGAGCGAGCCGTCCTGGCCGGGCGGGGGCAGGCACACGGGCATGGCCAGACGGCTGAGGGGCACGGGCTGGCTCAGCTTGACCAGGGCGATGTCGTTGTTGTAGTTGCGGGGGTCGAAGCCGGGGTGCAGGAACACGCTCTCCACCGTGCGGTTGATGGCCAGGTGCTTGCTGCCGATGTGGTGGAGGCCCAGGTACACGCGGATGTGCTCGGCCGACACGGGGACCACGCTGGCGTCGCGCCGGTGGGACCGCAGCACGTGGGCGGCGGTCAGGACCCACCACTCGGACAGCAGCGCCCCGCTGCCGAACCAGCGGCCTTCTGGGACACGGGACACGTCCTCCACCATCAGCAGAGCCTGCCAGGGGAACAGGCCAGGCGCCGCGCTCCGGCCTCCCACAATCCTCTTCTGCAGGGCAGGCAGCGCCTGCCCGGGCTCTCCACACACTGCAAACACACACACCCAAACACATTCAAACTGTCGCACACACTACAATATGCACAAGAACGCATACCGATACATATGAAGAACAAGTTTATGACTCTAAATGCAGGGCACAGTTTAAGGTGTAAATGCAGTGTTTTACATGAAGAACAAAGAATACAGACATATTCTTTATATATATACTTCATATACTTCATATACTCTTTTTGTACATTTACTCTTTCTGATTTTGTTAACCACAAAAACGTTTATGGTGGTTCATGACAAATTCATGGCCTCCCACCATTTAAAATGGCAGAAGTATAATTGTCTGAGGGTAAATCAAAAAAATAATAATTAAAAAAATTTAGCAATACAATTAATCCATTAATGAACAATAAATTTAAAACGTTTTTGTAAATTACTGAATTCATAATTAATAAAGAATTTGTCTGGCATCATTTTGCAATGACATATAACTACTATATACAGAAGCATGGTTCAGGAACTTTATATAGAAAGTATTGCTTTGCTTGAAACACTTTTTTTAATGAACAAGAAAACCCCATTTTGGACAATGTCACATGATTAGCCCATGTGACAGCCCAGCACCCACCTGGCTGACAGGAGGGCAGTCTGGAGCCTAGCTCCTCACTGGTCCAGACCCCTGTCTCTGTGCAGTTGTAGGTGCCTGCAGGATAGGTCACAGTGAGAGACATGTGGATATGAAGGCAGGCAGTAAACATGAGCAGAGAGCAGTGCTGTAAACATGAGCAGAGAGCAGTGCTGTAAACGTGAGCAGAGAGCAGTGCTGTAAACTTGAGCAGAGAGCAGTGCTGTGAACGTGAGCAGAGTGCAGTGCTGTAAATGTGAGCAGAGAGCAGTGCTGTAAACGTGAGCAGAGTGCAGTGCTGTAAACGTGAGCAGAGAGCAGTGCTGTAAACGTGAGCAGAGAGCAGTGCTGTGAACGTGAGCAGAGAGCAGTGCTGTAAACGTGAGCAGAGAGCAGTGCTGTGAACGTGAGCAGAGAGCAGTGCTGTAAACGTGAGCAGAGAGCAGTGCTGTAAACGTGAGCAGAGAGCAGTGCTGTAAACGTGAGCAGAGAGCAGTGCTGTAAACATGAGCAGAGAGCAGGGAGAGACATGCGGTTATGAAGGCAGGCTGTAAACGTGAGCAGAGAGATTCTTACTGTTGACGCTGGGGTACAGGCGATGGAGGGGATTATCGCAGGAGTACAGAATTCTTGAACCAAGCCGGGTACTATTGCTTGGGCCCTCAAATGTCACTGTCCCATTTTGAATCTCCTCTGGAGCTCCACAATCTACCACTGAGAGATACAAAGACAGAGAGAGAGAAACAGAGAGAGATGCAATACCTGAGTCTCAGAATACCAACACACACCGATGCCTAAAAAAGCTACTTGAGCTGTAATAATATGTAACACCCATTTTATTGCTATTATTATTATTATTATTATTATTATCATTATTATTTTTACTTATGGTAATGAAGTATTATCACGATTAAAATATTTAGCAAACTCACTTAAATTAATTTGCCAGATTGATCTCCAAAGTGAGCAATGTCATATACAGAGTATCCATTAAAACATGAGCTTATGAATGAATTCAGTGCAGGATTAGAAACATTAACATAAATGTTCACATGGGCTGTGGATGTTCACATTGATGCGAAATGAATCACCATTTCTGATGTAAGTAGGCTACTTGCACAAGGGGCATCACAAAATGAATTTGTTCATACTTGCATCTGCTATGATCACTGCAAAGTAAAAATGTATAATAATGAAAAATAATCAAATTAAATTGACACAATGGCAAACTTTGGTACATAATGCAGATGGCTCTAATGCTACTTTGTGCAAATAAAGTCCTTTGTGCAAGCAGCCTATGGGACAGATTTCAGACAAAACATTTTATTTAGTTTACAGAAAAGCATGATTTATGGCATGGGATACATAAAACTAAAATTTTCTACAGTGTATAATCTATAAATATTTGGGTGATTGGATGGGATGCTGGAATCAAACGTGGAGCAGTGAGATGGGAGGCTGGAAGGACACAGACACGGTGTGATTCGTACCTCACTTCCACGGCACATATTGTGTTTGGTCTGAGAGGGTTCTCTCCTTCCACAGTGTACAGCATCCAGTTCTGTTACCGTATGTCTGTGTACTGTGTACATTTCACCAGGAGAACACATTCTCCTGTTCACTCATTACAGACAGGACCGCCATGTTATGAGATGAAGTAAGACCGGCGTAGTTAACAGCAGAAGCCTGCACGTATGCGCACATGCAACCCTAGTGTGGGGGCAACATTAGCTCTGGAGGTAGAGTGGTTGTTTGGCCCACTCAGCAAAAAGTATTGAAGTGTCCTTTAGCAAGTAACCCAACCACTAATTGCACCCGATGAGCTATTTGGTGCCTTTAGTGTGTTAGAGTATGTGTGTCTGAATGGGTGAATGAGAGGCATTAATTGTATAGCACTTTGTGTAGCCATAGTTGCGGGATAAAGCCCTATATTTACCATGCACACCTAGTGACAGATTTCAGTCCAGACTGTGCTCAAAGGGTAAAGCAGAGGTGTGTTTATTATAACGGTAGTGGAGAGTGATGGATGGAACAGTAGCCTCTACTGCACAGCAGGTACTGTGCAGGGTACAGTAACAGGATAAAGGCTGCAAGATGTTGGGTACTGGGTACAGGGCACAAGGGACAGGGGTCGAGGAGCAATGTACCTGCATGCTCAGATCTACACCTTCATACTACTCTTCATGTTTATCAGCTACTGCGATGGTGATCCTCAAAGGACCATCTAAGCTTCTCATACTGTCCCATGTTTAGAAATGTCCAAATCAGACCAGAGGACCCTGCTGTTCTAGTCCACCCCTCTCCCCTGCACAGCACTAGGAGAGAATCTGGTTGCTTAAGATGCTGGACAACGATCGACGACTCTTCTGTGAATCCGTTTCTGGAAGCCAGCGGATGGGAGGAAGAGAGAGAAGCAGAGGGAGGAGACAGTACTGAACTTTGATATGTATACAGTATACCGAAACAGAAGCAGCATGTACGCATACCATTCACCATGTTTCACTGTTTTAGTCCCACAGTTAGCACTGGCCTGTCTGGAGCTATTTTAATCTTGCCAGGTCACTAAAGGCTTTTTTTATACATATTTGTTCTTTGACATACTGTAATGGCACTTGTACCAAGCTTGTAACTTCACCTCATCCATGTAGCCTTGGTAGCTGGCAGTAGCGAATGTAGCCTTGGTACATGGTAGGTAATGTTCCAACTTAAAGCTCTACAATGTAGTCAGAAATAAGAAAGATAGTATCTGTTCCATTTCACAGGTCCACAAACTAAAAGAAAAATGACAGTGGTTCTTACTTTTACAGGTCGGCACTATGCTGCTCCATGAACCATCTTTTTCACACACTATTTGATAGTGTTCCATTTCCTCATCATCCTATAAAAACAGAATAGTCAGTCACTGAGATGTATTAATCTGCCCCAAAGCAGAAAGAAACCAGTTATGAATCAACAGAACAGGTGTTGGGGGCCATTGTGAATTTGAACGAGAAAGGACTATACAGCTGGAACAGTGGGTTCAGAATGCCACAGATCCTTAAACAGAACAGACTGATATGGGGGACTGATATTCTGATTCAAAGGGAATACCAGGCTCTGCATTTAACAGAAGGGACTCCTTGCACTCTGATGTCACAATTGTACCAGGATTACAGGCCTGCCCGCTAATGAATGCTTAAACACTGTTAGAACACTATCCCACTCCCTGTCTCACCTTGACCACTCTGTATCCATGGTCGCAGGTCACCAGGATATGGTCCTTAAAGGTGTACTGTGGCTGAACAGGCTCAATCTGCCCATTCAATGGGGGCTGTAGGACTGGGCACTGACTTCCTGTAAAAAGAAGTTATGTTGAAACAGTGAGTTTAAACTTGCTCTGTCTTTAGCGCCAAACTCAACATTGGACGAATTAGGACCAGTTGACAACCTCCAAATTCCTGTTTCTTATTGATGGCATAGTTTACTTTAAGCCTCGCTGCCATCTTTCTTGCTGAGACAAAGGGAACACACTCACCCACAGTGGTGTAGGACAGCCGCCAGCCCACGTTCTCCCCCGAGTTGTCACTGTGGAAGAAAATCTGGATGCTGTTGCTTCCAGTCTGGATGCGGCCTGGTGAACGATCCCCACACAGTGGGCCAATTTCCCTCTGCCCCGCCTGGATCTGTAAATCACATTCACCATCAGCATCCTGAACACCATCATCACCATCATCACTATCATCACCACAAACATTATCAAAAACCCCTTTATTACCATCACCACTGTCTTCACTATCACTGCCATCACTAGCACCTTTCATGTGAAATACATGTCTGCACAGCTTGTTGTGCTCTTCTGGGAAATACGCTGAAGCCCCATCCACACCTGCTTAAATCACAGGAAATCACATTTCACTCAGAGAGATTTCACCCCAGGGATGTTTCATTATTCATTAAAGCACTATTAAGCTAATGTCCAGAGCTGTGTGGAGCTACATCCACACTCTTACTCATGGTGACAGTTCTTTTTGCAGACTAAACAAATTACCCTGATGTGTTTGACCAGAGGAATAACTCCACCAAAGACTATACAACAACAAAGAACTGGCATGCCATTGTTTATTGACTGTATACCTCTGGAATATCTAATATGTGTTATCCATTCCATAACCTTTGCCTTTCACAAAGTGTGGGGACAATATGTCAGTTCTATTGGACTAACTTTGTCAGGCTTGTGATTCCACCCTCAACCTTGAACCTGTTAGGCATTCTTTTGCCATTTGCCTACTTCCACTGGTACAGTATGTACTGTATACATTGCTGTTTGAATGTCAAATGGATTTTTTATATCCTTGTTAATTATCAGTACTGCATTTGTCAATTCATTTAATGTTGCTTTGCTGTAATTGTGTATGTTTGAGCATTTGTTAGGTGTTTTGTATTTATTTATTTTTTAATTAAAAAAATCATACACTACAAACCCCATATAATTCCCAAATACTTTGGCCAGGGTATGGGAGGGTTCAGTCAGTTCAGCATCCGTGTTTAATCTCTGTACAGCAACCCCTACTGGCCGATCAGGCTCCCGCGGACTGCATGTGAAAGGTGTATGAAAGGTCTTCCTCCTCCAAAGAAGCAGCTGGTGACACCATGAGTTGCGAACCGTTGTTATCTACTCCCTCCTGAATGGGCAGTGGGGTTCACACATGAACACGGCTGCAGATGCAGATTGAACATTTCCGAATTAGCATGGAAATTGGATATATGCAGGCTCACTTTGGTGACAAATTTACTTTAAAAAATGTGCTCTATATGGAAATTGGCTACTGATGAAATTGCTTCGCTAATGAAATTGCACAGCATTCCAGTACTACTGCATTTTAGTGTATAGCGGCAATCTGATGTGTGACTGGACCAGAGCAGATTTCAGCTCGTAGCCTTGTAGGGCTGCACAAAATTGGCCAAAGATTTTATTTCATTTTTCAAAAGAACAACTATGAAAGAACATATACGTCTAAATTTTGTTAAAATTGGTTAATAGAAAATTAAAAAATGGCTTCGATATCTGAATGAAAGATAGCGTATACAGTAGGTTTATCTGAGATCTTTGTAGATCATTGTAAGATCTAAGCACTGAGGACAGGACTGTTTATGTCTGTCCTTACGATTGAGAATAATTATTTTTCCAGTAACAGTCATGGAGATTAGAAAGTTGTGGTATTTCACAGCTGAGGGAGGGGCGTTTTATGCTGTGGGAACAGAACCTGACCCAGTTTGTCCACAAAATCCTTCCAGAAGCAGGGGGGCAAGCCTTGTGGAAGGCAAACAGTACTCAGGTGTTATTAGTGCACTGAGAGCACAACTTCTCCCTTTCCTTTCAGGCTTATGCACAATTAATATTCTGAGGTTGCTAAAACTTCTGATGTATTCCCCTATGGCTGGTAAACAAACATCCTTAATGAATATGGCTTTTTCAGTGACAATATCCAGGATATTTATATTTTTATAAATCCATACGATTCGCATTATAACTGAGCACACTTAAAAAAGGCATTTATCGGACGATATGGTTTTTCCTGTTGGCGACTGGTGTTTTTTTTAAACAACTGCAGTTTACTTATCTTGGTACAGCTTCTCTCACTTTCACACTAGAGCTCCAAATTTCACAGAAGTGGGAAAGTCATTTGACCTTATTTGTCTGACTCTGTGGAGCAGTTATTAGCTGTGATGTTGCAAATGAGGGTTTTGGAAATAAGTTATTTATAAGCCTCAGGAAAGTAGTAATCTAGTTGATGATGCAACACTTGAGAGATTATGCCTGGATTTTCAGGCTTTCACAGATTCCTCAAATCTTTTCACATATAAGATTTTATAAATAAATAAATAACAACACACTGCACCATTATTTTCCACACTATACCTCACTAATACTCTACAGCTTACCAATGAGTGTGTTAAGAATTAACATTATGAATCTGCAACTGAGTTTGACTGCATGTAATATAGTACATTAGCCATCGGTGTATATGGCAATATGATTCCAAATATGAATGTGTACTCGATGTATCCTCATCTCCTTGAATTACCTTAATTTCATGTGTTATTATTTGACAGCATCTATGGTTTTATTCATCACAAAAAAACAATGTTTTAAGTTAAATGTTTGCATTTGCTGAAAGCCTCGAAAGACAGGGAATGAAATTGACCAGCCCTAAAGTTAACATCAGCCTGTATTCCATCAAGGTGTATTGGAATAAAAGGTTCAGCCCTGGAATTATACTCACCTGACTCATTCTACCCCAACAAGTAAATCACTTGGGTCTGGGCCTTAGTATTCATCTTTTTAAAAAGTTAAAAAGAATAAACCAAAGGGGTTCCCAAACTTTTGCACAGGGCCCTTTTACTTTTTAAAATAACTTATAAACAGTAAAAAATGAAAACAAAAATAAATCTTGCTTTAAAATTTGCAGAAAGGTCTGCACGCCATAACATTGCTGAACATAACCGCCTCATGTTTGTTTATTTAGAACATTCAATTAGCCATAATAAAGTTGTTACATTCATGGTTAGCATTGTGTCTCTCCATTTAGTCTATGGATAATTCAAATTTTGTAATAAAATGTACAGTCATGAAATTAGAAAAAGCATGCATGCTTCTGAATTACGGACATAATGAGTGGTCTTCTGTCGGGATCTGTTGGATTTAGTATTGGATTCTTGCGCATTTGTTATAAACACAGACCTGCAAATTGGCATTGGGATTGGTTTTGAAATGGGTGACATATTGAGGTACAAAATGTGCTGTTTTGAATGGAAATGCCAACCAACGTAAACATACATTCAGTGAGCACTTTATTAGGTATTTATTTGCCCATCTTTTAGACTTATTAAGTCTTCTCATTAACAACGCATTTCTGCCCGTGTTTTTGTCATGTAATGCCCAGCTCACCTTTATGTAGTCATAGGGGCATTTGATCTCGGGGTGGTCTTCGATGTCAAATGTGCTGTCGAACTCCAGGTTGACCTGGAAGCCCTCCTCCAGCTCAATGCGGTAAAGGCAGTCCGAGCTCTTGGGGTAAGGTCTTGGGAAGTCTGAACTGGACAGAACCCCTGTCCTCTCAGTGAAAACACTGTCACTGCACTCCACTGAGGAAACACACACACACAAAATGGCATGATCAATGCACATACATACAGTATGCACAACATCAAGGACATGGAAATAGCTATGATCTCTCTCTCTCTCTCACACACACACACACACACACACACAGTTCAGCATAAGCTGGCCTCTTGGGGAAAGCTGCGACAGGCAAACAGGCTCCCTTACAATCCTCCTAGCTCCTATCTGAACCTCATGGACATTTTTCACATTTCAGGCTTTAATACAAATATTTACAATCTTCTCCAGCTACTATCAGTGAAACAGGGGGCAGGGGAGAGAAAGGGCAGGTTATACTGCCCCTGGAGCACAGTCCTTATATACAAGGATATAACACACAAACAGTGAGATAATGGACATACTCACACACACCCAGTTACACACACTAATGGCATTAATATAAACCTGTATCATAGGTTTGCAGTTTCAGATTCCAGTATTCAGTTTCAGCTGCGTAGCACTCACAGTATTTACAATGTAGTTACTGCTCTCAGCTGGATGCATGCAGTTTAGAGCCAGTTAAAATGAACACTACTTTTGTTCAGTAATTTGGAAACTCGGTTTACGAACGTACACAAATGAAAAAGTAGCTGAAGTATACTTTCAGTATATTATTTTATACTATAACACAGTTAAAGTGTGATTAAAGTTTATTAAATAATATTTCATATATGCTCAAGAATACTATTTATTTATTTATATCTATTTTCTTCGCAAGCTACTGACAGCTATTAATAGCAAACATTGCTTGTTCCTGTAGTTAGTCATCAGCTGCTTTTTTTCTTTACAATTAAAAAACAGATTAAAACAGATTGTTGTTTGTTGAACTAGCAGCCAATTGTATGCCATGATACATTTCCATGTTCTAGTATCAGCTATTAATCACGTCGTATCTGCTACCAATTCCCTGCATAAAAGAGCTTCCTTTTAGCGTGAATGGAGTACAAAAGCACAAAAATAGCATGTATACCTCTACAAGTCCTGTTGTCAGAGTGCAGCACGTAACCAAAGCGGCAGGAGCAGTAGTAGCCTCCAATGTAGTTGTGGCAGTAGTGGTCGCAGGCTAAGACCTCGTCGTTCCTGTCCCGACACTCATCCACATCTGCAGGAGTAGAGGACCTCAGCAGCGTATACATTTCTACATTCCAAGGACATGTGTACAGAAATGCCCAATCCACAAAATTGTGTGTATGCAGCTGATGCGACACTGATTTTGATTTTATGTTTATTTGGTCTGGTTTTATTTTGTTATTTTAAGTTAAGAAGTGATTTTGGGAGATGGGAGTCGTGCAAGAAGTAACTGGATACTGTAGTTTACGGCAGTGTTCCCAAACCTCCTTGGGTATCCCCACCCAGATCCAGGTACTTAATCCAGATCTTCCACCTCAAGCACAGCTGATACAACTAATCAAGCCTTTGATTTGCTTGATCAGGTGTGACTGAGATGGAACACATCAAATACTTGGATCCCGTTGGGGGTTCCCCAAAGAGAAGGAAACCTCTGCTTCAGGGCTCGACACAGAGCTGTTTGGGGGCACAGAGCTGGTGTTTGGTGTCCCTGGAGCAGGTCCTGGCTCTCACCCACTGCGCTGTAATGTGCCTCAAAGCCAGAGAAACGCTCCTCGTTGGAGAAGTCGGATCTGAAGGTGACGCTGAGCGCGTTCCGGGGAGACGTGGTGACCTGGTCACCCGGGACCTGCTCTGTGTCCGTCTTCTCCCTCCCGCAGAAGGTGGCCAGCACCTCCTGCTCTGCCTCCACCTGCAGAGCAAGCATAAACTCTTACAGGAACATCACTCACACACCTGGCAGGGTCTATCTAAGTCACTCCGTTTTCAAGGGGAACAAGGTTCAGAGAAAGTTGGAAAATGAAAGAAATTATGTCATATGGACATGGATGACATTACTGCATTCATTTTTCAGAAATATTTTTTTCCAAACAGTTGATACATATCATATTGTGCACACACTCACTCTTATGCTAACACACAAATAGACCCATGTGTGAGTCTAAAAATATGACCACTGCCTAATATGCTGTGTATGCCACCAAAACAGTTCTGACCCACCGAGGAATGGACTCAACACCCCACAAGCCATGCCGTTTCAGAGATGCTCCGACCCAGTCATCATGATTTGGCCCTTGTTAAAGCCATTCAGATCTTAACACCTGCCTATTTCTCCTGCATCCAACACATCGACAACAGAACCAATGGTTTGCTTACCGTCTAATATTTTCCAGACCTTGACATGTGCTGTTGTTATGAGATTTTATTCGCTTAGTCTGTGAGTGGTCATAATTAGCTAATTGTGTATGTGCAAACAAGCGCACAGATACACATACAGCTTAACCCCTAGAATATGCTGTGATTGCGGTCAGACTCTTAGATGACCTCCAGACAAAAGCTATGAAAATTTGACCATTAACGTTAGGAAGGTACAATGTATCCTTTAACATTCTGCTGTGGAACTGGCTAAATCTGTCCTCCTTATCACATTAAATAGAGATGACCCAGTCATGGTTTTTCTCCCAGTTGCATGGTACTGATACCATCTGACTGCATTGTATATCCGAAGGGTAGAACCACAAGATTGTCTGGGATCATCTGTCTGCTACTACCAGTCTCTCTAAACTTCTCAGCCAGGACAAAGCAGGATAATCGCATGTTCTAATGTATGTGAATGTACTGCTAAAGAGCTTAAGTCTGCCTTTCGTCTGAGTCCCCGACCCTACTGAGCCCCTTCCGCTGTGGGCTGAAGGCCCAAGGGCCAGTGTGAGGCCGGGTGCCTTAGACCATGACCATGCAGAGGGCGCCACTCTCAGTGAGCACTTTATTAGGTAGGCCTGTACACCAGCTTGTTAATGCAAACATTGAAGCCAGCCATGTTGCAGCAACTAAATGCATAAAAACATGCAGACATGGTCAACGGGATCAGCTGTTTTTCAGACCAAATGTCAGAATAGGAAAGAAATGTGATCTAACTGACTTTGACCGTGGAATGATTTTTAGTGCCAGACAGGGTGGTTTGAATATCTCAGGAACTGCTGATCTCCTCTGATTTTCACACACAACAGTCTCAAACACACAAGTTTGCAGAGAATCGTGTGAAAAACAAAAAACATCCAGTAAGCTGACAGGAAGGTGACAGTAATGCAAATAAACACGCATTACAACATCCCTGAACACACAATGCGTCGAATCTCTTAAGTGGATAGGCTACAGCAGCAGAAGACCATGAAGTCGAGCCCTTTCCCTCTTGCTGACTTTGCTGTGCATTAAGTCTTTTGTGTTTTACAAAGCCGAGGGGAATGTTGAGTCCTGGTCACTTTACTTCAGGGCCTCATGGTATGCCTATGACATTGGTTGTCTAACGCTGAGCTGACACATGATTTGTGAAATTCAGAAATGTGAGTGAGGCTAGCACACATTTTAAGAGGTGTTCAGGTGAAACTGGGGGGGTTGGATCTGACCCATCACAAAATAGAAATGGTACATGTTACATCTCAGGACTCAACATAGCTGTAGTTGCCATACAGAGCTCTGAATATACAGTCACTCTAGGACAAGAGTAACAAACTAAAGTCACAAACTATTTCTATCATGTAGCTTTAAATAAAGCCTCATGCTTTTTCCACCACTGAGTATATTCCTCTTTTGCACACTTCACATTCAATACTGCCTCCTTGGTGACAATGACTTGTTGTTAAAACCGGCATTTGTTGATATCCTTATATCAGAAAATCTCAGTCATTCTTGCACATGGGAATGGGTGAGCAGGCCCAGTTTGATGCCAAACCCAATTTACTAATGGAATGTGTAATGAGGTCTGAGAAAGAGAAGGAAAGAGAGGAGGGGGTTTGCTCCAGAGATGCCTCTCTTATCTGCTTCCTATGCATTGAGTTTACAGTGGCAGTCAGTGAACCCTGAGATGCACCCTAACAGTACCACATAGGCAGACCACAGAACCCAATGCTAAATTTAACCAAACAGAACAACATGAAAGTGCATATAACTCTTGCATGATCAAATTAATATGCAAATCCAAAATTAACACTCCAGAGGGGTGATTTTTAATCCATTCATGGTTATCCTTTCATTTTTGAATAGTAGACAAAGGAACAAGACATTGCCATTCATTTCTCCCACATCCATTGTCCTTATTATCCATCAAAATATTTGCATTTTTTGAACCACAAAACAGTCAAACTAAAGACTTATGAAAGGTAAAGCACATAGTAACTCATGCACTGTTGTTTGTGTTAAGATTACTGTCCTGTGTGGAAGTACCCCTCATCCGAGAAACCAATGCTGCTGGTTGCCTAATTGTGTTTTTACGACTGATTCAGGGACTGCTGCTAAATCTTTAGGATTCTACACAACTTGACAACTTGAGTTCAGATTTTGGGCAGCCTGCTGATGCTTTCAGTTAAGACATATCTCTTGCTGTTAGCTTGATATCCAGTTATGCAGCTCATTTCCACATCTTCTGCAGCTCCTACTGCTGCTACTACTAGTAAACCACACTAGCAGGTCACACATACAAACAAACCAGTTTCAGTAGCAGACCCTAGCAAGACCAACAACTACTTATCAAAGCAACAATGCCTTATGTGAATGATTTCATATCAAGAGCAGGAAAGAGAACCAGCAACTTTATGTAGACGCAGTGTGAACAGTTTCCCCCAGTGCAAAGCTTTCTGATACTGACATTGCGATGGGCAGTGTGGGAGAAAAGGTACTATTGTTTGCATGAGGTGGGGGTGGAGTTGGGGCTACGGAGCAGAGTGGGGGAGGGCTGAATAAGGACGCCCAGACTTTTCTTATTACTCACAAACAAAAGACTTTCCTCCATGAACTTCATGTTCCCAGTGCGCTGTGTGGCACAATAGGAACCTGGAGTTACTGTACACTATTGCTTCTGATTCATGTTTTTTTGGACTTCTGTACTTCTCCGCTGCCTGGTACCTGAACTACTCCACACAGGAGGTTTGTATCTTTATGTGTGTGTGTGTGCGTGTAATGTGTGTCGCAACCCTATGTTGTTCTAGACATCAGTGAGCGTGCCAGTGACCGTGTCTGCGTTTTAATGAGTCATGTCAGGTGTCAGTGGAGGAGCAGCCTCACTGTGGGAATGCAGTCAGCTGGTTCTCCCCCATCCCCCCTCTGTGCCCATTGTGTCTGCCAGCTGCCCCGCTCTGGCTGCCCCGCAGCTCTGCGGGGCATTAGAATATGAATATGCGTCTGGGTGAACGCAATGACCCCCCGAGGCTCTGCACCTCCTGCAGCACCTCCTGCAGCTCCCCCTGCTCCATAGACGCACCCACCGTCTGCGGGTACAGAGCACGGAGCTGGAAGTTGCTGGGACTTTGATATTATATCCTAAAGTGCCTTATTTCAGAAACAAAAACAAGCAACAATCCTCTCCGGCCTCACTTAATTTCCTTATAGAATTACATTGTGCCCAAACATGCCCTCTCTTGCAGCTCTTCAATAATAATCACTCTTGACAACACTAAATTGTCAGTAATTCTACCCCTGTTGCATGGCAGTCTGGTTTGTTCCAATGTAAAGGTGTAGCTCTGTTCTCAGTGCACTGTTGTTTGGTTAATTCTGATGGACCAGTGTGATTCTGCTCACAATACCCTGTGATTCAGCCAGCTCGGTCATCCCACATCATTGTTTTGTTGCTATGGTAATCACACAGTGAGGTATCAAAATGTCTGTAAGAACTCCCATGCCTATTTGCCTCAGATCAGAGATGGGGACTTGGCACCTCCCCAACCTCACACTGGCACAATGGAGCCTTACCCTGGCAAATGGCACCCTCTGAAAGCCCACATCCATTTGGACTTGTACTGTATGAAATATTTGTATTTTTCACAACTAAATGATATCCTTCAAGATACGGACACATGGCACCACATTGCTTTACATTTAGGGAGCCATAATTATTTATGAATAGGCTATTCGTTCAACAACAATGGTTATTGTATGACCTTTGTGGCAGTCAGCTGAAACTGCACCTGTTTGGAGTGCAAAAGAATGGATGTCCCTGCTTAGCTGGGCCATGTTTTCTGTGTGCTGTATACTGCTGTATACTGGCCAGCTGATGCTACTGAGGTTACTGACCTGCAGGACATAGAGACTTATGGACACAGACTCTGTTATCAGACTGTTATCAGCTGGAGTGAATGATTCATAGAGCACATACACCCTCAATCCATGGCCCCCCCCCCCCACATTCTTCTCCCAGGTTTGCTGGCACAACGTCTCCTTTCACTTTCTCCTGACTCCTGCACTTTGAAAGCTGCAGCTGGTTTTGTTTTAAATAATCCTAAATAAATAATAAAAAAGAAACGATCACATTTAACTGTTCTAAAATCAATTAAGTTCTGTGCAACAACAAACTGGACACCCTGTGGCTCTCTAAGTGTAAATGTCACTGCTGTACAGTGCAGAGTTACAGTACTGCTGTTATCCAGGTACAGATGCTACTGGGGAATGTGACCTCTTACCTTTACATAGTCATATTCACAGAGGTAGGAGGGCTCCAAATCAAAATGTATGAAATAAAGTTTTATTTGAAATCCATCAGGGACGCTGATATTCCATGTGACCTCCACTTCTTTCTCATACGATTCTGGGAAGTTGGGGGAACGCAGGGTGCCATACATCTCCGTCAGGTTGACTGCTTGTGCTCCGTGAAATGCCAAGACCAGCAGTAGGACTTCTAGGACTCTGCAAGGGGATAACAGTCGGCATCTAAACGGCAATTCTTTCAATAATTTGAACGCAGGATGCGCCAAGTAGCTAATACATTGAATGCGCGGCTGACATGAAGCCTGCCAGTGGTCTGGACATTTATGCGCAGCAAGCGTTTCAACTACAAATCTTTAACGAGTCTCATTTGATCGAACCTAAACTTCATATTGATTGCCATAGGATTGATTGCTCTTTCATTCGTCCGCCGGACTCAGTGAAGAGATGCCAAGTTCAACTCACTCATTTTTGTTTTCATATCATAGTTGCGTGCAACTGTCATAAAGAAACTTTCATGTGCGAGCAGAACATTATCGTAAATGCAGTCTGTTAGAGTGCATGTCATCATCTTTTCTTGAGCTTACATTTATACGTTTTAAATAATACATAGAATGCATACCGTTTATTTCTTAAGGTACTGTAAGGGACATTCAACACAATTTTTTTGTGTGGAAATGCACTAAATAAACTATTTCTGTGTTGTAAACCAAAATAGACTACTCACCCCATCATTGTAGAAGTTACGACGACTTCCCAGTTCTCTAAGTGAGGAACTCTTTGTATTCCTTAGATCCGGCGTGCACTCGCATTCACAATTCACGTCACATTTCCATGATTCGCTGAGGCAGTGTTTACAGCTGAAAGACGGAGAGAGATTGGGTGTAAATTCAGATTTAAGTAAACAATATTTCATTTGAAGTAAAAGTAGGCAATTTGTTATTTTTAAATCGTTGTCACACAGCTGCATTACAGACGTGTTTCTTATATTTACGTTTTGTGGGAATTACTATTTTTGTTTTATTACTGACTCAGAACCCTCCGTAGAACATGCATTTATCAAGCCAGCCTTGCATTCCACATGACACAAACAGGTACAATGTGAAGGCATCCCAATAACACTGGAAAACTCCAAACAATCTTCATATATACAAATTCCCTCGATCTTTGTCCTCTCCATCAATTGGAATACCCAGCTAATTCGACACCGTTGCTCTGGAGACTAGTCGCACTGGTTGACCTCCGTCTGTGCGTCTACTCTAAAAGACCGGTAAGTTGTTCCAGTACACTGCACATTAATACCGTTAAGGCCGTACATCCGTAGCCTACAAACATTAGCACTACAAAGGGATTGTTGTATTTTGTCTATGTTATATACTGACAAGTGTTGTTAATGTAGAGTGATTTAGTGCTGTCATCCCACGATAATGTCTCATTTACACATGGTGGCGAATAAAGTGTCGAAAAGCGGCTGTGTTTCCTTGAAAAGTTGGGCACTCCCGATATTAACGGTTGTTTCTGAAACAAAATAATCGAAAAATTGAAGGTATCGGCCGTTACATGCTAAAGGGTTTCATGCTTGAGTGTAGGCTATGCATAACGCTGACTAGTGAAACACGCGTACGCACACAAACAGTTGTCCATCAGAAAATATATGTACACAAAACACTTTTTCATGTTTGAAGTGCTCCAATAAAATTACTATTTATTTGTGATTATAAAGCGGCAATGAAAAATAATAGGCCAAACGTATTTTTTGGGAGGACGCTTTTGCCAGAGTGTAACGCACAAACCTTACTCTAGATGTCACTAAAGTGTCTAGTACAGCGGGTGGGCGCCGTAGCTGTCACTGCGGACCGGCTTTCTTTACTCATTGGAAATACCTCATAAGGACTGAGGAGTCTGAAACACATCAGCTCTCTTGCCTCAGAGGCTTAATTAGCGAATGAGGATGGTGTGTTTATTTCTGTTTTCAGCGACAGATACAATACTATCTACAATGCACTTTTAGAAAATCATACTAATGCTGTTTGACATCTGAAAACGACTCCTATATTGAGAAAAGACTACTTCGGGGCGCGTCCTTTGAAGATTATAGGCCTAATTGTAGTGAGAAAAATGTACAGTGTTTGAGCCAGAATGGTTTGTAATGCCCAATTTGATCCAGAGCAGTGGTTTAAAGACCGTAATAGTTTAAAAACACTGTGCACTATATTTATATATATAAATGAACACCTGGAGGCTAATGGGCATTTTACAGCATCCACATAACCAGCATAAAATAGCACAATACCAAGTTAACCAGCAGTACCTACAAATAGGCTTCATTTTATTATGCCATCCCTACATTCCACAATTCACCTGCTTCCTAACTGCGACATTACCCGAAAACTAGATTGTACAATGTTCTATTACACCAGTCTCTCTTTGGGAGCCATTTTAAAAGCAATGGCATCTGAGTGGGATTTGATTGGCTGGAGTAATGTTCTGCATTTGATGTCTTTAAAAAATCTATTTTGAAGATTGGATTTAAACCCTTCAGTATCACCCCTTTTCTTTATACAAGCTTGAAAATGACATACCCAAAATAAAATGGCTACTATTCTTGAACCCTTTTGCCTACGGGCATAATCCTGATGTCTTCTGAAAGGTAACCTTTTGAGATTTGTTTTCCAAGAGTCAGAATTACTCTATGTATTACTAAATCAAAGCTCAAACACAGTGGAAGTGGAAGATTTTTTTTTCCGCTGAAAAGATTTTAGAAATAAAACACTGGACAAATATCCTTTTAAATTATCACCAAAAATGAGCATTCTGCATAGTTTTTTCTAAACTATGTCTAAGCAGTTTTCAAAAAAGGACATTTGGAGACTCCAAAAGGACACATGGAAAGAAATTATATTATGGGTCTTATGATGTGTAAAATACTGTATTTTGCTTACTAAAGTATGCAACACTTTATCCTGAAAAAAAGTGTTTGCACTTCCCCTGCCTTTACCCTCCCCCTACCTAGCCCTCTTCTTGTGGTCTCCTCAGACAGCAACAGGCTGAGAAGATTGTAAAATGAAGTACAATAATCATATCTTGTATACTCATATATTCATTGAGGTCCATTTATTGACGTCTTTGTCAAATACCCAACCTCCATCAACAAGTCAAACACATTCCACATTTTCACATTTATTATTCAAAAACAGGCTTGCTCCTTATCTATAAGCATACTGAATAATAATACAAAATTCTGAGAATGTATTTAGATGATCACTGATATAAAATGGAGCCTGAGGTGTTTTCACTGAAATATTCACTCCAGAATACTTGAGAGGCTAGAGGGACGAGAGATTCCTTGGGAGAAGTCCCCCAAACAAAGTCCTCTATTTAGATGTAGGAATCGCAAATTTGTTGTAAAATGTCAACCTTTTTGGCCATAATAATCTTGAGAACAGTTTTTGCCAAAGCATAACAGTCTCAGTGTGCATATTGAAAATGGTGCGTTTTCCATAGCAAGAAAAATGCCGTGTTGTTTTATGAAAGCCTAACAAACTATACACCGTTGGAAACATAATGTCATTAGCTAAAATGCTTCTCAGGCCTTACTTCAATACCACACCATTGGCTGGTTCTAGGCTCAGTTGAAGTTACACTGTATCTTTTGCTAACAGATGGGGATCACGCCTTTACTGTGCAAATGGATTACCGATACGTTACTTTGTGTAGTATATGGATTAAAAAAGGCAAGGTCCCCCCATACTTTTTTTGCCACCCACAAGTTACACAATACAAAACTGTTGTCAGTAAAGCAATGGTATCTTAAATGGTATGTTCTGTTACGATAGTGATTGAAAATTCCACCGTTAAAAAATTGAATGAATGCAAGAAAACCCACACCGGGCCACTTGAGGGGCTAAAGGGTGTAGTTCAATAGAGTGTATTTACCACAACCGTGAGCCCACGGTAATATATGTGGACATAATTTGAATGTTAATCACCATTAGTGTAAAAATAGCAGGAGACTGGATGCTAAATTATTCCCTTTCCAAAATAATTAGCAGTATAATCCAGTCTGGAGAAATCTCAGCAATTTTAATTTAAAAAAATTGCCAGTGGATTCCCTTAGCAACACTGCACTATCACAACTACTGCATATTTCTCAGATATTAAACTACTATTATCCTGGTTGAATTAAGATAATTATTGTTGTTTTTATGTAGAATTAGACTGGTCAAGAATATTTTAAAAGCATAGAGGATATTTACCCTTCAATATTATAAAATAACCATACCAAGGCATAACTGTGATGCTCTGGAATCTGTCTTTGCGCACCATTGCCAAGTTTGCGCTCCTTTTCCTGTATTAAGTTATTCTAAAATGTGTTTGAGATGTTTCTGGGTGTGGTGCTCTTTTCTGTGTGTGGGGTAGTGGGTGTGGGTACAGGGCCAGTGGGGTGGGTCAGGTTTCAGTGGAGCATTTCTAGCTAGTAAACGATAAGCTGACGAGGCTCATTTAAAAAACTGAGTTTCAGTTAATGGAAAGATATTGCAGAGCTGTTTGACTTACTATTAAATACCATTTTCAAATATCTGCGGGTAAGACACCACTCATATACTGCAAGGAAAATATATTGGCCTTGACTCACCAAACATCACTCACTGCTTTATAGCAGTGTCATTATTAGAAGCAGCGCCATTAAAAAGTACTGAAAAAGGTTTTGAGGCTCCAAAAATAACAATACTGTGTAATATACAGTAGATCCGAAGACACCTGAGTCCATTACTTATCCACCCTCTCATATTTTGTTTTGGAAATTATCCTGGGAAGATAGTTTAGGCTTGTTGATAATATATAAAATAGTTTTCCACACAAGCCTCCCCTGACTGCTTAAAGTGTGAGAGTTATTTTGGAATGGTTCCCCACTGTATGTGGAAATGTCCATATGCTTAGGAAAGGAAATTACAACAAAATATCTATGTAATTAGCCAGTAAATGTGAATTCTCTTATGTGCATTTGGGGGTTAATAACAATGTCCCTCTTTGAACATAAATGTAGTTCTTGTATGGCTAACTGGGAAATCAGTCATGGTCAAATGTGTTGGGCCATTAGCCGTTTCGTTGAGGGAGTTTTTGCTTAATTATTTACTAACACTGGAACAAAGGCTTAGATTGTCACTATAAGGTCAGTCTTTGTAATTGGTTATGGAGTGAGCCACTGAGGAATGATGAATATTGACCTTGCAAGTGAGAGCCAATCCATATTCATTTTGTCCAGTGTAATTAGTTATTTATTAGACTTTTTTTTTTTAACTTATTGGTCTTCTGCTGCTGTAGCCTATCCACTTAGAGGTTTTATGCATTGTGCATTCAGAGATGCTCTTCTGCATACCACTGTTGTAATGTGTGATTATTTGCTTTACTGTCACCTTCCTGTCAGCTTCAACCAGTCTGGCCCTTCTCTTCTGACGTCTCTCATTAACAATACGTTTGTTTGCCTGCAGAACTGCTGCTCACTGGAGGTTTTTTGTTTTTCGCATCATTCCCTGAAAATCACAGGAGATGAGCAGTTTCTGAGATAATCAACCCATCCTATCTGGTACTAACAATCGTTCCACAGTCAAAGTCACTTAGATCATATTTCTTTCTGTCACTCAATGTTCAATGAACTACAAAACACAAACAACTTGGAGCATTGCTAAATACATATATTATGTGTTTCCCTTTCCTCTATTTTTGCATCCACAAATATTTCAAGCCAAGCAGCTAAAGAAACTTTTGATCTGTTGGTTTGCCTCTCACAATAGATGTCATGACTGAGTGTGGTAAATGTACAGTAAATTGTAAATGAATGAATGTTTTACTATATTGGAAACCCAGAATAATTTTACTGTGTAATGTATAACAATATATGATAAAGAAACAAATCACAAAAGCAACAGTATTCTTCAGAGGGTTTACAGTATTTTGACGTTTGTTCTCACAGTGCAATATACTGTAATTCAGAAAAGAAAAATACAACACAATCACTTACTCAAAATACATTACAATCAATAACAAATACATACCAAAAAGCAATATTTTTACTATATACAGTAATTTGCACATATATTGTCTGCCTATCAGTATCAGAAGTCTACTGTTGGCCTGGCCCATCCATCCTGTCCTCTGCATTTGGCCATAGATTTTCATCAACATCACTCTGAATGTTATCTCTTGCTATACACCGAGGAAAACATCTCTTTGCGTGCCTTATCCAGCCCTGGATGTGTTCCACTGTTATGTCCATACGCCCAGCAGCCATTGCATCAAGAAGTGACATCTGTTCATGTGGGTGGTGGTCATAAACCTTCATATATACTTCATATTGGTACCTGAGTTCCTTGACACCCTCAGAGTTCCTGTCAAAGGGGACAGTGTACATCTGTTTCATCCTGATCTGATGTTTCTGTAGCACTCTTGAAATGGTTGTAGTGCTTACACTGTCAATGTTTGGAAATATGTTGTTGTCTGCGATTATGTTGTTGCATATTTCTCTTAGCCTGATGATGTTGTTGACAATGACCATCCCCACTATTGTATCCTCCTGTTGAGGCATAAACATTATTCCCCTTCCCCCTGTAAGACTGTGTGAGGTAACCGCTGGGTCCTGTAGTGAGTCAAAGACAAATGTGCACGGATATATCTGCTTTTTCTGGAGACTTCTCAAATCACAGTACTGCTGTAAAATACACATCAATTGAACTCCTTCAGTCAGAATGCTGTAAATACTGTATAGTACCTGTTGGTTTGCCTGAAAATCCTCACTACTGAAGCCACTGTGGATCTAGGCAAGTTTGGTTGAACCCTCAACCTGCTTCCCTCAGGGACAGACCATGGTTTACCACATGATCAATGACTGTGGCTCTGATTTCATCAGACACAACTGTTCGTGCTCTTCCACGACGTCTTCTTCCTCTGCCTCTGGCTGCATCCTTTCACAATGATCAGAATTTTATTGGGTTTTGAACTGAACGTTAACTGTTTTGAACAGAGTATCTAAATATCTGCAAAATTTGCTGTGTTTGTACAGACTTTTGCTGGTAGTGAACACTGACTGAGAGAGGTATTCATGAATTTTGGAAGAAGTGGTGATTGAATGCCTTTAGTATGAAAGCAATGCAAAAATATCCAGTTTAGTTCACATAGTCTAATGATATGGTGAATGTGTTAAATGTGTTTTGAAAAAGTGGACATGAAAACGATTGTAAAAAACTGTAACAAGCTGGTGTACAGGTCTACCTAATAAAGTGCACACTAAGTGTATAATGACATAATGTGATGGGTAAGTTTCCATTTTTGCAGCTTTTTAATTTTAATTTGCCAAATTGTATGCCTTCTATAGTATTTTTAGTTGAGTTCATCCAAGACAAAAGCACAGACACTACTGTGGCATAATCAGAATAAGAATCAGGTACATTGCTGCACAAAGAGATATCCAGTGATGTTACATTTAACATGAAGATTATCACTATTATTAGTATTTTAAAAATGCATTTCGACTACATGGGACATGTTATTAAATGCATGTAGTTTTCCAGATGCATTTCCCGTTCTGTCTTTTCAATTTCCTTGAGGGGCAGGATAGTTTTCAGTCATTATGAGAGGCCAATGCCATTTCTGTGGCCGGCTGCAGTGTTATGTAGGTCATGTGATGTATGATGTATGCAAGAAGGTTTGTCGCTTTTCAGGCACTTTGATTTGAGGTTAAAATGTAATTTTTGCAGCCAAGGGACTGTGATGTGAGGCCTGTTCTGCTTGGTGCTGCTCTGAAGCTGTGATGTGAGGCCTGACTGTTTGGTGGCTCTTTGGGTCACCCCGTGTGGTGCCCACTTTCACATTGATGTGTTCATTCCCCATTCCCCATGGCTCAAAAACGATAGCCTTACATTTCTGGAAATTAATGTTCAGACACAATGCTTTTGTTATATTTAGTGCTTTGTCTTTGAACGGCATGAGATGCCAAGAGAGAAGTTGGCCGATAAAGACATCACATCAGTTTGCCGTGACTCAGTCTTTTATCTGTCTGTTCTATTACACCCCCAGGAGAGCTTGCTCTAGCACTGCGGGGCTATGTGACTGTGTGTGATTGTGTGTGCCTGTGGGTTACTATGTGTGACTGTGTGTGTCTGTGTGCCTGTGTTTGCCTGTGTGTGCCCGTGTGACTGTGTCTGTGTGTGTCTGTGTGCCTGTGTTTGCCTGTGTGTGACTGTGTGTTACTGTGTGTTACTGTGTGCCTGTGTGTGTCTGTGTGCCCGTGTTTTCCTGTGTGACTGTGTCTGTGTGTGTCTGTGTGCCTGTGTGTGTCTGTGTGCCTGTGTTTGCCTGTGTGTGACTGTGTGTTACTGTGTGCCTGTGTGTGACTGTGTGTGACTGTGTGACTGTGTCTGTGTGTGTCTGTGTGCCTGTGTTTGCCTGTGTGACTGTGTCTGTGTGTGTCTGTGTGCCTGTGTTTGCCTGTGTGTGACTGTGTGTTACTGTGTGCCTGTGTGACTGTGTCTGTGTGTGCCTGTGTGTGTCTGTGTGCCTGTGTTTGCCTGTGTGTGACTGTGTGTGACTGTGTGTTACTGTGTGCCTGTGTGTGACTGTGTGTGTCTGTGTGTGCCTGTGTTTGCCTGTGTGTGACTCTGTGTGCCTGTGTGTGACTGTGTGTGCTTGTGTGTTACTATGTCTGTCTGTGTGTGCCTGTGTGTGTCTGTGTGTGACTGTGTGTTACTATGTGTGCCTGTGTGTGACTGTGTGTGTCTGTGTGTGACTGTGTGTTACTATGTGTGCCTGTGTGTGACTGTGTGTGCCTGTGTGTTACTGTGTGCCTGTGTGTGTCTGTGTGTGCCCGTGTGACTGTGTCTGTGTATGTCTGTGTGTGTCTGTGTGCCTGTGTGTGTCTGTGTGTGACTTTGTGTTACTATGTGTGACTGCGTGTGCCTGTGTGTGTGCCTGTGTGACTGTGTGTTCCTGTGTGTTACTATGTGTGTCTGTGGTGACTGTGTGTGCCTGTGCTTGGTCATGAAAATAGTTTTAAGCATCTCCATAACAGCAGAGTCAAAGTTTGTGTCTTCCTTTCATTTTTTCCTTCTGGTTTCCCTCAACTTCTTGGCAAAGTAATTTCCAAAATAAATAGTTAGTTTAGGCTCCATGTGTAGTTTACCTCATTGCCACTAGGAGGAGCTCTTCACTATCTCTGCAGTGAATCACCCTTGCAGGGAATGCTTCTTTGAAGAGCTCTGTTCTTCAAATTGTTCCTGGTGATAGCTTATTGTCTTATTATCTCCCGTTTTCTGTATACCTTGGAAATATATATATATATATTTTTAAACAGAATTTCTCCCAACTGAGCGAGAAAGAGAAGCTGAATTTAGGCTGGGAGAGGCAGTCATTCGTTCTCTAGAAATCGTATTTGTTGAATGACCCCCGCATGTAAGATTAGAGTAAAGAATGGCATGGTCAATAAAGCATTATACTAAATGTGTTCTACATTTTAAAAACATGCTGGTTTGCCTTTTTTATGATCAATTTCTAAAGGATTTTAACAAGTTGATAAACCACTTGATAACATGCCTAATGGGAGAGAAAATAGAAAGAGATTGGGAATTAAATATGCTTAAAGAAAATTATTAAAAGGGGGTTAGGAGGCTGGGGTATATATGGATATGTGGACATGGTGGACACCATTGCAGGGCTATACAGTAATCTTAGCATGCTGGGAAATAGATGATTGTCAAAGATATCACAGATACAGAGCAGGCTTTCACTGAAGCCATCAACCCAGTGTCAGACTTCATCTGCTAATGGAATTTCTTTACTATGTAATCAAAATGCATTCATACACATTCATACTACACCCAAACGACATTTCTAAAGAATATTACTCCCCCTGCACCTGCTGTACATTCCTCACACACACACACTCACACACACACACATGTGCGTACACACGCAGGCACAAAATGACACAAACATGCACACACACACACACACACACAGATGCGCATAAACACACACGCTTGCCAGTACACACACTGTGCTCCGGAGCATCTGTGTTGTGGTTGACCTGACCCACAGACATTGGTGTCTGTCCCTCATTCCCCAGTAAGTGGCAGTGTGGAATCATGGTTGGAATGTGATTTCCGAACGTCTGGCAGGTGCTGCATCTCCCTTCAGCAAAGTACTTTGTCTGAACTGCTTCGGCTAAATACACAGCTGTAGTAAGTATCCACTTATAAATGCACTGTAAATCATCCTCGAATAAGACCATCTGATAAGTAAATTAATTATATATCTCCCCGCTGTGTTTTTTTTTAGACTCCAAATAGCACTTTAATTGGCTTTCGTTCATTAGTTAAAGTTTGAGAGGGTGTAATAGTTTGGGTTCGTACTGTAATAGAATTTAGTTGATCTCTGTTTCCTTGCCTTTGGCCTGAGGCTGCGTGCTGTTTTAAGGGCTCTGTGTGGTGAACCTCTGGACCATCCTCACCCTTCCCTCGCCCTCAGAATCTCCACTGCTCTGCAGAGACCGTTTACTCATTAATCACAGTACTTTTAATATCATTGCCTTGCCAATGGCTGCAATTCTTCATGAAGTAATAAGGCAAACACACACAAATATGCTTACCAAACACCAGTCAAGCACTACTGCTGAAAACCACTGCTTGTTTCTTTAAATACAGTATTGTATCTGTTTCAGTGTCTGTATGATTTTGTGTGTGCGCATGTTTGCGTGATTGTGAGCATGATTGCATGTGTTTTTGAGCATGTGCATGTATGTGTGTGTGTTTATGAGCGTCTGTGTATGTTAACAAGCTTGTGTGTCTGTGGGTGTATTCGTTAGTATGTGTGTGTCTGTGTTTGTTTTATGTGTGTGTGCGATGTGTCTGTGTGTGTTTGTGTGTGTTTATGAGCATCTATGTTTATGAGCTTGTGTGTGTCCGTGGGTGTATCTGTTAGTATGTGTGTGTATCTGTGATTATGTTTTACGAGTGTGTGTGTGTGTGTGTGTGTGTGTGTGTGTGTGTGTGACAGACTACAGGAGTGTACAGACCGGTGGATAGGGGGCAGGTAGTGAGCAGATGGGTGAAATGGGGGTGTTGGAGGAGGGGGGGGTCCTGGTTGTTATCTATGGAAGCCATTTCCCTGTCCTCCATTGTGCCCTGAATTAAGAGACTTTGTCTTTCTTGTGTTGCTAATGGCCTCCTCCACACAAAGGGCGGAACAAAAGCAGGCTTTGTGTTACAGAAAAAGGCCATCCCTCAACCCCTCCAGGAATAAATCCATTTCCGCGTGCTGGGAAACGGGACAAAATGTGATACTCTTCCTCCCTGTCCCTCCTCCTCCTCCTCCTCTTCCGTCCTCCATCACTCCTCTTCCTCAAGGGCAATGTGACCCGGTGTCCTCTAGTGCCCCCTCCCCTCAAAAAAAGCGGAAGAGAGGAGCGCTTGTGCAATGGGGATTATTGGGTGACGGAAGAAAGAGACTTTAGGCAATCTCACATGAGCATCTTCACGTAAATCCCTACAGACACTGCGTCTGATCTCTATCGCGTCTGCGTAATTCCCCCCACCGCCCCATTGTCACCAGGCAACTTCAGCACTCATCGCCACGGCAATCTCAGGCGAGCATCTGCAGACGGCAAAGATAATCCTCCTGCCCCTAATCAATGGCCTCTGTCTCACAGCAGTCACATTCCATTAGTTCAGAATGTGGTCCAAGTGCATTTGAATTGTGGGTCCTTAGTTTATTTTGGATAACTAAAGTGAACAAGTTGAAAGGTAGCTCTGGTCTAGCGGTAGATAGCGGTCTGATAATGGGAGCAGTCACCGTTCATACGAGAACGCGAGGCTTCCCGTGACTGGTGCAGCCGGTCGTCAATGGGAAGTTTTAATTTTTGTTTAATTATACATCCCACCTGCAGTTTGCCTCCTCCTGTCACTGCGCTGGGCACTGTGTCGTTTAAACGGCAGTTTGTGTGAAGCGTGGCACTCCATTTACCTGAGGAGCAGGAATAGGCCAGGGTGCTAATGAGCAGGGATAATTAGCTCTCTGATGGCTATCAGACACTGCCAGGAGAAACTCCAGCTTCATATGATGGAGAGCGGAAGTCATTATAAGCATTGTCTCTTTTATTTGTCCCCTGATGAAGGCTTGTGGTGAAACGCATTTTATAGGTTTGAAATGATAAAAGGACTCTTTTCCCCCTCTCTACTTCAAGAGTAGCTGGAGTTGTTTCCTTGCTGCTGCTGTTTTGCACTCCGTGCACCTTGCAGTTTGGTAAAGTAGCATCAGAGTCCCTTATTGTTCTTCAAGTTATCAGAGACCACAGATTGCATTACTGTCTGAGAGCTATCAGAGACAACAGACTGCATTACTGTCTCACAGCTCAGAGACAACAGACTGCATTACTGTCTCACAGCTCAGAGACAACAGACTCTATTACTGTCTCACAGCTCAGAGACAACAGACTGCATTACTGTCTCACAGCTCAGAGACAACAGACTGTATTACTGTCTCTCAGCTCAGAGACAACAGACTGCATTACTGTCTCACAGCTCAGAGACAACAGACTCTATTACTGTCTCACAGCTCAGAGACACAAGCGTGCCACAAACATGTATTACATTTCTTAAACGTTTTTTTAAATTATTATTCAAAGTCAGTGTTCTCAAACTCAGTTGCTTTCCATCGTCAGCACTGACCATTACATCAGCATGAGATGTTCAGTTAATAACATTATAATAAGAAATGTGTGATCTCACACCTTAAAAGGTAAACAGGCTGTCTCACTGGAGTTCACGAAACCAACACTCATCACAATCTCTACAACTAATTAACACATATGAGTAACCACTGTGTGCGTGTCACCTGCTGTTTTTCTTACTTCCTTTACTCAACTTTCAGAAAACCGTGTTCTATGTGCTCAACCATCAGCTAATGGATCAAATCAGTAATTTGTTTAGCAAAATCTCATATACTTTTCGAAAACACAGCTATCAGAGCCAGAACCCATGAAGCACACGCATCATGAGGTGAGTGCCTCAGCTGGTAAAGGCACTTTGACCTGTTGCCTAGACATCAAATGACCAGTAGGACAGTTGTCTTCATTGTCCCAGCATAGGGTGCGTCAAGTTAAATGGGGATTCTCAGCTTGCTGTTGTAAAAACACCCCTTAGCAACTTACCAGGGGGCTACAGGACATCAGGTGTCAGAGACAGATCTGTGACAGTGCCTCTGATCTATGACAGTTCTCTAATGTGAAATAGTCACTGTGGCATTATCAAAGCTTCATGCAGTTCATCTGCAGTTCTCTCTGCATGGCTAATATTAGGCTGTTTTGCAATTGTGCAGGTAAATTGTGGAAAGTGTGGTTAAATTCAGTTAATAAAAAAATCAAGAAACTTTGTGTCTACCCCCAGTGAAAGTTGTGCGAAATTAAGCAAAGTTGTAATTGGAAGGGATTTTGAAAGGGATTTGACTTTCGGCTGTAACTGAGTGCAGAGCAGAGAGCTTAGGGTGGAATACTTCTTGCATCCAGTATTTTTCATAAAAGTGTTTGTAATTAAGAATGGTATTTGGCTATGGAAATGATATGTAAATACAGGCAAATGGATTTGTTCGGGCTGAGTAGTTCAGGGAACTCTTCTGAGACAACTCTGTTGCCCCTTCTTAAAGTGCTCCATTATCTCACAGTATTGCATTATGTGTGTTTGTGTGCGCATGTGTGTTTTTGTGTGTGTACGTGTGTGTGTGTGTCGTGTATGGCCTTATATAGCCATCTGTATGCAACCAATCTCTGTAAAATATCTTACATTATAACGTTGTATTAATTTATAAATATAAATATTACTCATCTAAAGCAATTGAAAATATAATTACTGCATATTCAGAACTGGGAGTGTCTCTTCCCTTATTGCGATGTACCCTTGAGGCGGGGGCAGGGAGGAAGAGGGAGAGAGAGGGAGAGTGGGAGAGAATCGGTTTTCAGTGTAGTTGGTATATGTGGTATCAAATCCCGTCCACACCAGTGTTGGCCGGCTGGCAGCACCATGACTTGGCACAAACAAGACAAACGTCTCAGTGAACACCTCCGTGAAGAATCAGGTGCCTGCAGTCTCCCCCTATGCATGAACCGGACAGCTCAGCTGCTGCACTGCAGAGTGACACGTATTGAAATTAAATACGTATTGAAAATCCAACGCATAAATAACGTTTGTCTATGGATCGTCCTTAATGCACGTCACAAACCATGTGACCATGACTCATCTGCTATGCTGGAGGACAACCTTCCAATACAACTGAATGCAGTTCTCAACTACAAAGCATATAACTACAGCGATAACACAGATTAATTTTGGTTAATTTCTGTGCTGCTTATGGTTGCTCAAATCAAGCTGATCGAGAGAGTTTTTTAGTTTACCAAAGATTATTACCCACCAGGGAGAAGAAAACAGAAGAAGGTTGAAGGTTTTCAACAGAAAGAAGAGCAAGGTGGATTTACAGTTTAAGTAGGGAAGAATGTAATTCATACGAATCCTCTCATGGCTAAGTCAGTAGCCAACTAGCTGGTATCATAGCTAGTTGGCTAGATCGCTACTGAAATATCATATCCATAAATGAAACCTCTGCTTGATTACCGAGTTGCAAAATGCCATGGTGTTACTGAAAAATGCAGGTTTTGCTGCAGTTGTGAAGTTCGGCTTCTAACCCCCTGAAACTGTTCTCCGTTTTCTTCTCTCTCCTCAGTCCTCCTTCCCTGCTGAGGACTTTGCTGATTTTTTCGATGAGAAGGTCACAGTCATCCGCAGATCCTTTACAACCACCGCCCCCCTTACTGTGCCCTTCCCCCCTCTAGGCCCATCCCTTCCTTTTACACTTTCTCCCCCCTTACAGACTCTGATGTTTCTCAACTCCTGCTCTCCCACCGCCCTACAACCTGTGCCCTTAACCCTATCCCCTCTTCTCTTCTCCAGACTATCACACCTGACATTCTCCCATTTGTCACCTCCCTTGTCAACTCCTCCCTGTCTTCCAGCTGTTCTCCAGCATCCTCCAAGAGGGCCCACATCACTCCTACCCTGGATCCCTCCATCATCCAGAACTACCGCCCTGGTCTCTTCTTCCTTTTCTTTCTAAAACCATAGAACGAGCTGCTTCTACTAAACTTTTTTCTTTCTTTTCTAACAACAACCTGCTAGACCCCCATCAGTCTGGCTTCAGATCGGGCCACTCGACAGAGACCGCGCTCCTCTCCGTCAGTGAGTCGCTCCATGCCGCACAAGCAGCCGCCCTCTCCTCTGACCTCATTCTTCTTGATCTCTCTGCTGTCTTCGACCCTGTGGATCACTCCATCCTCCTGTCCACCCTGTCAGCAACGGGCATCTGTGGCACAGCCCTGGACTGGATTGAGTCCTACCTCTCTGGTCGCTCCTTCCAGGTTGCCTGGGCTGGTACGGTATCGACACCTCGGCCCCTTGCCACAGGAGTTCCCCAGGGCTCAGTCCTTGGCCCTCTTCTTTTTTCTCTTTACACTCATTCCCTTGGCCCTGTGATCACTGCACATGGGCTATCCTACCACTGCTATGCGGACGATACCCAACTCTTCATCTCATTCCCACCATCTGATACACAGGTTTCTGCCCGTATCTCTGCTTGCCTGAGTGACATCCAGAGCTGGATTGACAACCACGATCTAAGGCTCAACCCAGGTAAGACTGAAATGATATTCATCCCTGCTAATACCTCTCCCCATCTGGATCTCTCCATTTCCCTCGGGGATACCACACTCACGCCATCACCCAGTGCAAGGAACCTCGGCGTGGTGATGGACAGCAGACTGTCCCTTTCCAGGAAACATTGCAGCGGTGACCCGGTCATGCAGGTTCTTCCAATACAACATACGGAGAATCCGCCCCTTTCTCACCCCCTACTCGACTCAGCTCCTCGTCCAAGCGATGGTTCTGTCCTGCCTGGACTACTGCAATTCCCTCTTGGCTGGCCTCCCAGCGTCTGTCATCAGACCCCTCCAACTTATCTAGAATGCAGCAGCTCGTCTGGTCTTCAACCTTCCCAAATACTCACACGTCACTCCCCTGCTTACTTCCCTCCACTGGCTGCCTGTCATGGCTCGCATCAAATTCAAAACATTGGTGCTAGCCTTCCAAGCAGTTAAGGGGTCTTCCCCAGCTTACCTACAAAAAATCATCAGACCCTACACCCCTGCCAGACCTCTTTGTTCAGCCTCCACAGGCCACTTGGCACCTTCCCCTCTACGAACCTCCACCTCACGCTCATGACTACTGTCTGTTCTGGCTCCACGGTGGTGGAACGAACTCCCCGTTGAGGTCAGAACTGTAGAATCTCTCCCCACCTTCAAGCACAAACTGAAGACGCACCTCTTCAAGCAGCACCTCTCCCCATCCCTCCCTACCTCCCTGTGAACCTTAATTGTTGTCTTTGTGATTTACGTTGTGTTTCGGTATTCTTAGTTGGCTAGGTAAGCAGTATTTGGATAGTTAAGTTTGGTCACTTTTGCTTTGTTGTTTGTTTGTTTATTTGTTTGTTTTAAAAAAAGATAGGCCCTGGTCCTTATCTTTGTTGTACGGGTAGCAATTGAAATTGTACTTCCCTCTAGGGTCTTTCAGCGCACTTATCCCTGGTTATGGGTATGCACTTTGTTGTATGACGCTCTGGATAAGAGTGTCTGCCAAATGCCAATAATGTAATGTAATGCAGATCTTTGCTTCCTTCTGTAACAAGTCAACCATCCAAAACTGATATTGACTGATTGGGTCCCATGATAATAATTTCATTTTAATGGATGCCATCTCATCTAGCCCTAGTTTAACACTAGGACACAGAGAGTCAAAGGAAGATGAGAGGGAGGACATGAGAGTTGTAGCCGCATCATCGGGAGACAGTCGAGAGAAAGACTCCACGGATGGTAGGGAGGAGAGGATTGTAGATGAGAGGGTGGAGGAAGACAGGTGGCGTAGGTTCCGTCGACAGGTGACAGTGGATGGTGGGAGAGATGGATGGGTGTAAGAGGAGAGTGGAAGAGAGAAAGAGATGAAGGAGTGGTCAGATATATGGAGTGGTGTTACAGAGAGGTTGGTTGTTGTGCAGCTCCTTGTGAAGATGAGGTCAAGAAGGTTGCCTGCTTTGTGGGTGGGAGGGGAAAGAGTGAGGGTAAGGTTAAAAGAAGAGAGGAGGGAGAGAAAGGTAGACTGGGTGGACTCTGAGTTGAGGTTGAAGTCACCCAGGAGGATCAGGGGGGTGTCATTGACTGGTGAGGAGCTGAGGAGGATGTCCATCTCATCCAAAAAGTTCCCCAGAGGACCCGGGGGGCGATAAACAACAATAATAAACAGTTTGCACGGCAGAGTAACAGAAACCGCATGAAATTCAAAAGAGGAGAAGGAGAGGGATGAGGAGAAGACACTAGATCTCCATGAGGATGAGATTAGGAGACCTGTGCCACCTCCTCTGCCAGAGGATCTGGGTGTGTGGGAAAAAGAGAAGGCAGAGGAAAGGGCAGCCGGGGTGGCCGTGTTCTCTGGTGAGAGCCACGTTTCAGTTAAAGCAAGAAAGTCAAGGTTGAGGTGGGAGGCATAGGCAGATATGAAGTCTGCTTTCTGGACGGCGGACTGGCAGTTCCAGAGACCACCAGCCACACAGAGATCAATACCAGGGGATCTGGGAGGGAAGATGAGGTTAGAGATATTCTGCCCATGTTGGCGGGAGGCGAACCTCCTATCTGACTGGGACCTGGGGAGAGGAGAGAGGACAGGGATGGGAAGGAAACACATGGAGGGAACTAGGGAGGACAAGGGGAATACTACACAGTGGAATGAGGGCAGGCAGCAAAAACAAAATCAAACATCAGGCTCTCGGACAGCCTGGATGGACACCCATAGATAGACACCCTCGGCTTTGTACACCTGCGACTTCGTACGCCGAGGCAAGTAGCCGAGGCTGCCGCACACAGCTGCCGCTGGTGCGCTACACAACTGCTTAAATAACACTGACGCTGAATACAGAAAATGCAACCAACCCACTGCAGAACACTAATGCACACTGAAGTGAGTTCAGGTGTGCCAGTAATAATACCCTGAGCAGGGTGCAAAGTATTGGCTCCTCCTACAACAAAAGCTGTGGCCTGCCAGCCAGTAAAACAATAGCCTAGCTTACCTGAGAGAAACAAACACCTAACCCAGTTTCACTGAATCTAAATAAACACCACTTGTAATAGCTAACAAACAAACAAGTACACAACAGAACACTATAATGACAACTAAACTGAATTTAGAATCAGCAAGCAAACAAATAATACTTAACTAATCCAGGAGAAAATGCAACCAATGCAACCAACCCACTGCAGAACACTAATGTAGACCTCAGTGCTAAAATTGTGGTGAGGCATTTCTAAATCTTTCAGTATTCCCAGGAGCACAGTGGCCTCAATAATTGTGAAGTGGAATACGTTTGGAACCACCAGGACTCTTCCTAGAGTTGGCCGTCCGGCCAAACTGAATAACCGGGTAAGAAGGGCCTTGGTAAGAGAGTAAAAGGCATATGACAGCCCTCTTGGAGGAAAATGATTCTCTGGTCTGATGAGACAAGCACTATGTCTGGCAAACACCAGGCAATGCCCATCACCTGGCTAATGCCATCCTTACAGTACGGCAGGGACAGAGAGACTTGTGAGAATTGAGGGAAGGGTGAATGCAGCCAAATAGAGATCCTCCCAGAAAACCTGCTCCAGAGTGCACGCAACCTCAGACTGGGGCAACGGTTTCAACAGACAGCCAAGAAAATGCTGGAGTGGCTTCGGGACAAGTCTCTAACTGTCCTTGAGTGGCCCAGCCAAACCCCATAGAACATCTGTGGAAAGACCTGAAGATGGAAGTAAGGAAGAATGCAATAAACTGCTGCTGTGCAGTTTTTTTAGTCTTACCCAATAAGACTCATAGCTGTAATTGTCAAGTGAACAGTGTACTGAATTAGGGTCTGAGTACTAAATGAGAGATTTCAGTTTTTGAAATGAAAAATTTCCATTTAAACTTTTATCCTGCTTAATCAGTGGATAGCACAGCTTCAATGGGACCAGTCTTGAGTTATGATTGGGCATTGTAAATTGGGAAGAAAATGAGAAAAATGTTAAACAAAAACATGGTAGCATATTCATTGATGTATCTATATGTACAGTATTCATTTATGCAATTTTTGGTTTTGAAGATATCTACCAAAGTGTGTGTGTCAGGTGTGTGACGTGCATGCCCGTGTGCTGCTGCAGAACACACACTTTCACGCGTGGTTAATGAGACTGAGAAGCGCTGGGTTCTGAGGCTGACCGCGGATAAGGCTCCCTGCTGCTCCCTGAAGGGGGCTCGTTCGGCCCTCTGCCTGGCTGTGTCCGTTAGCTCGATAATGACCGAGACGAACGCCGGCCAACGTGCCCTCACTGTTTCTCAAACATCACTTAGACATGCTGAGCATTTGATTGGGCTCAGCGCTCTCTGCAGAGATAACCTCATTACCGATTCATCACAGGGCCACCGCATACATTTTCATGAGTGTGTGTCCGAGTGTGTGCGTGTGTGCGTGTGTGTCCGAGTGAGTGTGTGCATGTGTGAGTGTCCAAGTGTGTGCGTGTGTGCGTGTGTGTGTGTGTGTGTTTGTGTGTGAAAGTCACATTGCTTGTGAAGTGGATTTCCATTTTTAACTTTTGTTTTATTGGATTTTGTGAGTAGCGGTGTGTTTCAATTCATTTAATACAGCCCATTTACGCCACCTCCAGTGTGACTCTCCCTGGGGGGAGGGGCGGGGGCTGGCGTCACCACATTCCCACTCTGGAGATTTGAGCCGGCCTCACTTCCATCTGCATGTGAAGATTGCTTCTGCCTCCACCAGCCCTCCTGGGTGGGGTGGGGACGATCGTGACAGAGCTACGCACACAGGGAGAGGCTCAGCAGGGGTCCATCTTCTACTGCTCAATAAGTGTGATCCCCTCTTTACTAGTACAGAGTTAGGAGTCTTATTGGAATTGTAACTTCTCTTCTTCACCACTGAATGAGTCAATTAATATTTTATAATTGTGTTAGGTCTCATGTTGGCAAGCCTGTTTGCTCAAATAAGACGCCTCGGCAATTTCCATATTAATGGAGATTCTGCTACACTGCTGAGAGAAAGTCTGTGAACCCCTTAGGATGGACTCTTTTCAAAACTTCATCAGATCTTCAGCCAAGTCTTAATAAATTAGAATGAGGAAAAACTTTCTTATCCACACATGGCGAGATTTGTCTAACCTGATGACTAACAGATAAGTTAGACACATTTATTGATCTAATGAACAAAGTAGTCAAAATCAAATATTGTCATGTCAATACATGTGAACCCATGAATTCTGTAACTGCCCGCAGCTACATTAGAAGGGTTGCCTTGAACTTTCTCTATCTGTCTATCTTTGAGGAAATTTGAGAGCTGTCTTGCCATGATTCATGTTATGTCAAGCGTGGAAGAGTTTTTGCAATCTCGCTTGTTGGGGGGTATCAAGCGTTGAGTAAAATGGTTTGGTAGATGGACAATAGACCCAACTGCCCTCCACTTCTGGCCCCAAACTACAAAACTACATTTTGCATGTGCTTGCTAGCAAGAGGCAAATTAAGTCAGATGCATTGTAATTATGATGATGATGATGATGTTGATGATGATGATGATGATGATGACGATGATGATCATGATTATTTTAGGGAGGAATCTAGAGTCCCAGTTGACTCCAGGTTTTTGGCTCTGAGTAACGGTGGAAAACATGGCGGAATAGAGAGGTACGCAGAGGGAAACAAAGCCACTTTAAGGGATTATAGGTTCCAAGCGTCTCTTTCTGCAGAGTGCATGTGCCCACGCTTGGCCCTGTAGTGTAGGTTTGGCCTGCAGTTATGTCGTTATCTAGCTGAATATACAAAGTAAGCAGTATATGCTATATCGGTCAGGGGATTTGGAGGCATCACATCGTCGAAATAAATTGCATTTAAAGCCTCAAGTCTATTTTGTAAGACATTATCAAAATGGTACATTTGTTGATACTGGCTAGTGGTAGTACTATTGATGATTGCCTAATGGTTTTAACATACAGTAAAGGTACGGGTCCAGCTAATGTGCAATACTTTGGGGAACATTGGGGAACTGGCATATTATTATTGTGAACATTATGATGAGAATGATGAGAATGCACCCCTAGCATACTGGAACATATATATTTATATTTTTGTTAACTGGAATAACAAAAGCAGTGCCATTCCAAGGCCATTCTTGTTTCAATATTCTTTGCGAGCCATAACTTTGTGACTACCTGGGGGAGTCAGCAAGCAAAGTTAAACGAGCAATTTTATTTTCCATTAAATTCTCAGCCCTGCGATGGACTGGCGACCTGTCCAGGGTGTATTCCTGCCTTTCGCCCAATGTATGCTGGGATAGGCTCCAGCCCCCCTGCGACCCTGATCAGGATAAGCAGGTTCAGATAATGGATGGATGGATGGATTAAATTCTCATGTTTATGTCTGAAAATGTTAGAGCTGATTATTCAAATGTCAAATTTATGCACTTGACAATTAACTATGGGTACCGTCACAATGAACTTGAAGAACTTGTTTCACATTAGATGTCACTCCCTGTCCTTCTTAGTAGTTGCAGATTTAAAGTTATTGAATTTGGAAATCAGAGCCTCTGTGTTTTTTCACCAATGCATTTCTTTGTGAGCCTTCCCTCTGTTACCAATTCCTCAGCTTCCATACAAATATGAAATATTACCCATTTCTTTCAAGTATATAATTTCAAGGTTTATTTCAAACCCGATGTGACTAAACTCAGCCGTGTATATGTTGTAATTTATACTGAATACTTGGATTCATGGTCGTGACTATAAAGGTTTAATTAAAATGAGATTAAGTTAATTTTGGGCAATGGAAAACAAACGTTTCTGTGTGTTTTACCCACAGTTGCGTCATCCTGCCTCCTTGCTGAATATGCTGGCCAGGTGTCCTGGAGAGACCTGTCTTCTTCTGGACCTTTCTGTTCTGGAGTGCCTATCTGGCTCTGCGTGTGACTCCTTTTTATTTGCTTTACCCTCCACACACACTCTTTTGGAGTTCTTATGTGTTTGTATGACTTCTGAACAGGTAATGCACATCCTAGCCTGATCTTTTGGATCTGTCTGTGGATTTTATTGTGTATTAGACATCTTCTGGATGAATTCCCAACATCATTAACTTTTTCCAAACTCTGGGCAGCAATGTAATACCTAATGTAATACGAAAATGTATTCTGCAATTTGTGGATATGAGAAGAGTCGGACTGCACATTTTCAGATTGGCCTCCTGATTACCTCTATTTCCTGCATTATTTCATCAATTGTAAAGTCTACTGAAAATGAAATTGTAGCTGTAGTCAGGAAAAAAAAACCATGGACTAGCACCCCCTTATCTGTAATGAATCTGTTTTCTATTCTGATTAACAGGCTGTCTGTCTGGGTTAATAGCAGTTCTCCCATCAATGAACGGCTCGCTTTCCTCTCTAAGCTGTAACATGTAGTGAGTATCCAGTATGTCATAGCATAAAAAGGAAAAAAAGCCACATATTTATTTCCTGTTCAGTTATAAAATGTGAATATGTTTCAAACTTAAATTTAGTCCCAAGTCCACTCTCCTCAAAGCCTTCTGTGTCAATGTTCCCCAGACACATATACGCACTGTGCCAGTGACTGCCGGCAGATTAAGTACAGTCAGAGCTCCTTGAGTCAGAAAGAGGGAAATCAACACATATTCAGGTAAGAAGAGGAAGTAGTTAAAATAATCATTTTCAGTATGAATGAGAGAGAGGAAATATGCAAGAAATAAGCCTCCTACACTGCCTTTGGTTTGATATATTTGCTGCTTTATACACAGATCAATGCCTTACTTAGAAGTTATTTGGCATTTTAGTTGAGAACGTTGGATGGGAATATTTGATTATAAGTTATGTACTCCTGGGTTCTTTTTGCTTTTTTCCTACAATGTTAATAGCTTTGAATAAACGTAGGTTATTTAAAGGACTTTGTAATTACAGTCAAAGTGGTGCGGCAGATGTCAGTCATTTCTGTAGAGCAGGAGCTGAACGTGTGAAAGAGATGTTCCGAAGCTTGATTATGTGTTAACAAACGGGAAATTAGGGTGATTATTGTGACTGTATGGATACGCGCACAGGCCCGCGCATGCGCATCCGTGCACATACACACACACAGTCATACACAAATCTGATATATTTTTTAGTTGCATATATCCCCAGATCTCAGCCCTCAGTGCTGTGCTATGTTCCTGTAGGTCCACCCATTCCAATGTCTGGAACTCACGGACAAGGGAGGGGCTGGCACCACGGTGGCAAGTCAGTGAGCATGATGCGTAAGCGCTGACCAATGACATGATTGTCAGCTGATGGTCTGGGATATTGATGTTGATGGACGATGTGCTGTCATTCCACCATAATGTGGCTCAGAGCCAGCGACCCACCAACCCAGTAGATAACCCTCTCAGCACTCAGATTAGTGCCCCCATTGCCCCGTGCAGACACCATCAGACCTCCCATCTGCCTGACTGAACCACACCACTACACTGAAGCACAGGGCACCCTGTTCAGTCTTTAACAATGTCCCAAAGTGCTGTGCACACACACACACCTTCTGTGCACTCTGAGTGGGCAAGGTGTTGATGGGGACACTTTACAAACAAATGTGCAACTGAAAATGGCAGCTGTGCTACAGGTTAGGTATGGTCACCTATGCGCTGTCGGAGGAAGAAGCCTTCAGGAAGTTACTGAAAGTGGAAGGTTGAGCTGTTCATGGTGCAACTTCATCTTCAGAGTACTGAAGATGCCGACTGGCTGTGCTCGAGTGTCTGGATCTCATCTCACCAATGGCAGGCAGGGTTAAATGGATGTAGCCTCTTCCTTTAAAGTAGCAGGACAGGCAGGTGGTTCACAGGCATTGAACATATGAATGTGTAATATCTTGAGGTTACGTTTGTAGTTTTGTGTTCTGAGCAACACAGTGATATATGGATGTATGTAGATGCTCAAAATCAGATAAGTACAAAAGGGAAAAATCTGAGTTGATCTTTACTCGCCTGATCCATTTGTTTTAAATGTCAGAAAACTGACTTGGCGTGTAAAGTCATAAATAATGATTCAGTTGAAGTGAGGTGAGGGACAGTACCGAGGAGGTTGTGGAAGAGTGTGTGTGTGTGTGTGTGTGAGTGTGTATGTGTGTGTGTGTGTGTGAGTGTGTGTGTGTGTGTGTGTGTGAGTGTGTGTGTGTGTGTGTGTGTGTGTGTGTGAGTGTGTATGTGAGTGTGTGTGTGTGAGTGTGTGTGTTAGTGTGTATGTGTGTGAGAGGGTTTATGAGTGTGTGTGTGTGTGTGTGTGTGTGTGTGTGTGTGAGAGAGAGAGGGTTTGTGAGCGTGTCTCTGTGTGAGAGGGTGTATGTATGTGAGAGGGTGTGTGAGTGTGTGTGTGTGTGTGTGTGTGTCTGTGTGTGAGAGGGTTTGTGAGCGTGTTTGTGTGTGAGAGGGTGTGTGAGTGTGTGTGTGTGTGTGTGTGTGTGTGTGTGTGTGAAAGAGAGAGGGTTTGTGAGCGTGTCTGTGTGAGAGGGTGTGTGTGTGTGTGTGTGTGTGTGAGAGAGAGAGGGTTTGTGAGCGTGTCTGTGTGTGAGAGTGTGTATTTGTGTGTGTGAGAGGATGTATGAGTGCATGTGTGTGTGAGAGGGTTTGTGAGCGTGTCTGTGAGAGAGAGGGTTTGTGAGCATGTTTGTGTGAGAGGGTGTATGAGTGTGTGTATGTGAGAGGGTGTGTGTGTGTGTGAGAGAGAGGGTGAGTGAGCGTGTCTCTGTGTTAGAGGGTTTGTGAGTGTCTTGGCAAACTCCACAGAACAAATCCTGCACAAAAAAGATGAATAAATAGATAAAAAAGGAAAAAGAAGAATGCCTCTAGAGAGGAACTCAGCCATCTCAACATGGGTTCGCTCCCCCCAGTGGAGAAAAATACATTAGCAAAGTCAATTGCCTAAACAGCTGAAGGAAATTCACTAATCACCCAGCCCCTCACCTGAAACACTCAGCACCCATTTTAGTCTGCAGTTCCACAGAGAGAAATTAGTTCAACAAACACACTGGTGAAGGAAAGACCTGCAAAGAACAGTGGTGCTAAATCAACTGTGCAAAGACCAGAGTGACTGACGGTGAGAATGGACTTCCTTATTTATTGTTTGGTGCAATTATTTGTTTGAAATATCCAATTCAGTTTAAGGCAATTGATTGTTTGATTCAAATTGTTGATGGGTTTATATATAATGTGTATATCCAACTCAGGATGGCAATTGATTGTTTGATTTAAAGTGTTTGATGGATTTCATTTAAATGTTTGACATCCAATTAATTCTTATGGTGAAGAAGCCAAGTGCTTAAAGGGGCAGTACATACTTAAAAAATGTATTCTTTACTTTTATACAATGTTTGTACAATAGTGTATATATATTCTTTCATAACTGCCCATCTTGTGTTTTCCACCATTCCAAAGGTTTTTTACCTACTGCTGCTGCTACTGCTGCAGCTACTGCTACTGCTACTTCAATCAATGAAAGTGACTCAAATCCAAAATAAAAGGAGAAAGAAATTTTCTGTCTGGTCATTGGAGTAAAGAGTGAAGTCCCAGTGTAACTCTGGTCAAGCCCAGTCAAGCCCTTTCAAGTTAGGGGAAAGCACAGAAAAAACAACACATAACTTGACAGTAAAAAACCGCTCTGCACTGGACAACCAGGAAACGGAGACCGGAGAACTGGAAAACCAGGATACTAAAGCCAAGGCCTCATTCAAACCATTACCTGCAAGCAACTCTAAACATGGCTGAACAGAGGTCAATTGAGCAGCTCAAGATGGAGAGAACGACAGCAAAAGCATCATTCACTCGTCTTTGAATAAACCAGTATCACCAGGAACCATGAGGACATGTCTGAGGAGGAGCTCCAAGACAGTTTCAAGAAAATCACAACAGGCGCAGACAAAGTCATGGAAGCAAACGACAATGTGGAGGCCAAACTTCTCACAGAGCTGGAAGAGGAGGATACGGAGCTAACCGAGTTGCAAATTGCGTGTGTGGTGAAAGTGAAGGCGGTCAAAAGGCTACTCCAGAAGGCCCTTTGGGACAACTTTGGGCAAAATGAAATGTCCACTGCTTTACAGGCAGTAGAGCAGGAGTGTAGGCGCACTACTGCTGTGGAACCCAGTGATAACCAGGAGGGATATGAGTTCATGCTTAACCACCTGGAAGGACTGGTGAAGACTGCCAAGGAGGTGCACAGGTGGTGGAAACGGTGGATCCCCGAAGATGAAGAGGGACGAATCCAAAATGACTTAAAACAGTTTGAACTTCAGGCCATCAAGCTGGTTTCCAAGAAGGCTGACTTCATACAGGAGAGGATAAAAGGGGAACCCAGAAGAGAACCAATCACTTCCAGTCATCCTGTGCCAGCCATCAGACTGAAATCAACAGCCCTTCCCAAGTTCACTGGCAACAAACGTGACTTTCACAGGTGGAGAAAAGACTGGGAAGCACTCAAGAGGCAGGGGGAACCGACCGGTTCCAAGGAGGTAAAGAAGTTCCAATTACTGGACAGTATTGATGACAGAATCATGAAAGACCTTCGCCTCACTACTCACAACGTAGCTGATGACATCTTCCGTGTCCTGGAGAACCGCTATGGCAACCGGACATCCATTGCTATTGAAATAGTGGAGGAGCTGCAGAGAATGCCACCTGTGAGAAGTAATCAGCCACGGAAAATAGTGGAACTGATCCAAGCTGTGGAGAAGGCGCTTCAAGATCTGAGTGAGCTTGGAGACACTGGTGCTATAAAAAACCCACTGGTGACTAAATCAATTGAGGGAAAACTCCCAGAATCTCTCAAAAAGGAATGGCTTGTCTATGCAGCTGACCAGGGAAATGCTGTGTCTCCAGCTAACCGGTTCAACAGTCTATTGACGTTCCTCAAAGAGCAAGAAAGCATCTATGAGCAGCTCGAACAACTGAGGGATGAAGAACCAAGTAGGAGAGAAACAAAAGCTGAGCCAAGACATGCCAGAACAAAGTCCACCAAGGCAGGTGACGAACGCGCTGGCTGTGTTGTCTGTGGAGATGGGAAACACAGGAAGAAACTTTACTTCTGCATGCAGTTCCGGGCACTGAAGCTAGCAGAGAAGAAGAGTGCGGCTAAGAAGGTGGGAGCATGCAAGAGATGTCTTGAGATTCATGATGACGGCTCATACTGCAAAGAAGACTTCCTGTGCACTAACCATGCCTGCAAGGAGGAACATGCTCCTGAGCATCACTTCTATCTCTGTCCTAACAAGAAGAGTAGCTCACCACAGAAAAAAAGCAGACCTGGTTCAGAGGATGAGAAACGCAGGAGAAAGTACACAGAGGAACAAGAGGAGTTTGTCAAAATGCTTTCCCCAGAGCTGGCAAAACAATGTCGTGATGTGTTCTCAAATGCTGCATCCAAGGCCTTCAGCACCACAAATGAGCAACCAGGCCTTCTGGGGGAGAGTGGATTGCAGGAGCTGCCAGTGATCATGATGCTTCTGGAGGTCACAGCAAACGCTGGAGAAAAGATTGGAACATTAATCGACCTGGCATCAGACACCAATTACATTACTCACAAGGCTGCAGACAAACTGAACCTCAGAAATGAAGACATCACTCTCATTGTTCATGGCATTGGAGGAATGAAGACCATTGTGGAGACAAAGCGGTACCTCTTGAAGATCAGAGTGAAAACTCCAAAAGGCACTCTAAAATCACACCAATTGGTCTGTTATGGGCTGGACAGTATTGCTGACATCCACAAAAGTGTGAACCCAAAACGGTTGCAGAAACTCTTTCCAGACATCCCACTTGGAGAGCTGACAAGACCCGATGAAATCAGTCTGCTCATAAGCCACAGAGAAGGCAAGCTAGCACCTCAAAGGATCAAAGTTGTTGGGGACCTCGTGCTGTGGGACGGACCACTGGGGATGACAGTTGGAGGAACTCATCCTGAGCTCTTCGAAGACCTCACCGTGTCAGCCCACATGTCCAAGGCACACTTTGCAAGATCAATGAGAACTGCTTCTGTGAGGTATGAGGAACTCACTGGCCCTGTTGCAGAGAGACATTCCAACACAAGCTCCAGGAGTCAAGCACTTCAACCACCAACCGAGACTTCCTAGAGTGGTGGAAGTGGGACAGTATCGGCGCAGCATGTGAACCAAAGTGTGGAGGACGCCGCTGTGGAAAATGTCAACCAGGCGGCAAAGAAATGACTCTCGCAGAGGAGAGAGAGCTTGAAGTGGTAAGGAACAGCCTCACCTATGTCACAGAAGACAACCACAGCAAAGAGCCACATTGGCATGCTAGGTATCCTTGGGTGGAAGATCCCGTCTCCCTACCAAACAACAAAAGAACAGTTGAGGCTACATTCCTCAGAACAGAAAAGCGACTAGCCAGAACACCTGCATGGAAAGTGGCATATGCTGCACAGGTTCATGACATGGTCGACCGAAGGGCTGCGCTCAAACTGCCAAAAGACACCATTACCTACTGGGATGGACCTGTTTGGTACCTCAGCCACCTCATTGCTCCTAACCCACACTCTGTCACAACTCCTGTGAGAATCGTCTGGAATAGCAGCCAGAGATGCAGAGGTGTGAGCATGAATGACCTGCTGATGAAAGGCCCCGACGTTCTCAACCAGATTCGAGCTGTTCTTCTCAGGTTCAGAGGTGGAGTGTACGCTGCCCTCGGTGACATAAAAAAGATGTACAATTCGGTCTGGCTGGAAGACCAAGAAGTGCACCTGCACAGATTCCTCTGGCGAGACACCGAGGATGAAGAGCTGGGGGAATATGCAATCACAAGAGTGAACATTGGAGACAAACCAGCAGGGTGCATAGCGCAAGTGGCAATGCGTGAAACTGCTAACCTTCCTCTCTTTGCCCATCTTAAAGAGGAGCGTCTCGGGCTTCACAACGACAGCTACGTTGATGACATCCTTACTTCCCACAACAAACTTGACCAGCTAAAGATCATCACAGCTAATGTGGAGAGGATCCTGAAGGCTGGAGGTTTTGAGCTGAAGCCATGGGTCTTTTCTGGGCAAAGTAGGAGGAAGGAGCGCACTGGTGAAGAGGAAAGGACAAAGGCAAAGACCATGGTCCTACCAAACCAGATGCGTGATGATGACAACAAGGCACTTGGTCTGGGCTACAGAGTCGAGGAAGATAAACTCCACGTCATGATTGGAATCAACTTCTCAAAGAGGAAGCAAAAGATGCGACTGGGTGAAGACCTTCTTCAAGAGGAAATCAGAGCCCAAACACCAAACCCTTTGACACGAAGAGAACTTCTCAGTCAAGTGTCAGGACTGTATGACCCAGTTGGCTTGGTAACTCCTGCCAAGCAGAAGGGAGCTATTCAGGTGATTCAAGCAGAAAGCAGTCCGGTCAAAGACACATGGGACATTGCACTCTCAGATGGCCTCAGAGAAGATGCAATCAACCTGTTCGAGGAGTACCATCAACTCAGTAAGGTCAAGTTTAACAGAGCTCTAACCCCCAAATGCTTCACTACAGAACCTCCCTGGGCGATCACATTCTCTGATGGAAGTGAGCATGCGTATGGAGCAGTAATGTACCTGAGATGGATCACAGATCAGGGTTCCATCATCAGATTGGTGGAATCCAAAGCAAAGCTAACTCCCTTGGACCACAAAGGTGACGCTGTCAAAGCAGAAATGTGTGGAGCAGTGTTTGCCTCACGGCTAAGGAAGTTCTTTGAGCTGCACAGCCGAATCCAAGTGGGAAGATGGTTTCACTTTGTCGACAGTCAAACAGTCCTTGGGGCAATACAGCGAGAAAGCTATGGCTACCAAACGTTCTTTGCCAATAGGATTGGAGAGATTCAAAGCAGCACAGCAGTTCAGGACTGGTGGTGGATTCCTGGGTCTCAAAACATTGCTGATGTTATCACCAGAGGAGCAAGCCCTCAGGATCTGGATGAACATTCAGAGTGGCAAATTGGACCAAAGTTCTTGGGTCTGCCAGAAAGTGAGTGGCCAACCAAATCCGCTAAGGAACTAGCAACCACCGCCAGAGAAAGCATCAACAAGTTGCAGAGGAAGGCATTTGTTGCTGTGCTGACAAGGGCCCAGGCTCTGAAACAGTCCTCGGAAAAGAAAAAGCCCACACAAGATCTGAACCAAATGGAACAGTGGAGACCACCAGGTGGGTCAGTTGTTCAAAGTCTTGTGGATGTAAAACGGTTCAGTGTTCTGACCAGACTGGTCAAAACAGTTGCAATGGTCTGGAGGGCAGCAAGAAAGTTCCATGGACGAGGTCAGACCTTGGGCAGCTCAAAGTGGGAGGCAGTCTCCTCAGAAGGAGCCATCTCTGTACAAGAGAGAAAAGATGCCCTAAGAGACATTTTTCTTGCAGCACAAAAGTATTCCCAAGCACCACCACTGACAGGCTGGTGGTCTATAAAGACCAGGACTCTGGACTGTTGGTTTGTGGTGGCCGAGTGCAAACGTTCAAAAAAGACCAGTGTTGCGTCCCACTCCTACCCCATGACGCCTGGGTGTCCACACTGTTGGCTCGGGAGGCCCATAACGAGAGTCATGATGGAGTGGCCGGAACATTGCTCAGGATGAGAAAGAAGGCATGGGTAATAAGGGGCAGGAGAATCGCCCAAAAGGTTGTTGATGGTTGCATGACCTGCAGGAAGTTGAGAGCAAGGAAGTGTCAACAAGTGATGGGTGACCTACCGCCAGAGAGGACGGAGCCTGCTGCACCCTTCATGTTTACAACAGTAGACCTCTTCGGACCGTACCAAGTACGAGATGATGTCAAGAAGAGAGTAACACTGAAAGTCTGGGGAGTTGTCTTTTGCTGCATGGCCAGCAGAGCCATTCACACAGAACTAGTGAACACCCCATCAACAGAAAGCTTTCTGATGGCTTATCAACGGTTCACAGCCCTCAGGGGGCATCCAAGGAAGATCTGGTCTGATCCAGGCACCAATTTCATTGGAGCAAAACCAGTCCTGGAGCAGTTGTACAGTTTCTTGGATGACCTGGACAAAACAGTACTGGAAGACACTGCAGCCAAGAACAAAGTGGATGAGGAAAATTCACCCAGTTGACTCTCCACACAGGAACGGTGCAGCAGAAGCTGCTGTGCGTGTTGCGAAGAGGGCACTCCAGAGTCTTGGTAAAGAGTCTGGGCTCAGTTACTCAGAGTTCCAGACAGCTCTGTACATGGCAGCCAACCTTGCAAATGAGCGCCCGATTGATGCCAGAGTTCAGAGCCGGGAAGACTGCATTCAATATGTCACACCAAACAGCCTCCTCCTTGGTCGAGCATCTCATAGTGGAGACCTCAAAACATTTGATTTTTCCAGCTACCCCTACAAAAGGCTCAGGGCGATGCAGTCAGAGGTGACCAAGTTTTGGAGATCCTGGAGTCAACTCGCTGGTCCCAACCAAGCAAGTGGCATACGGCTGAACGAAATGTTGCCCGGGGAGACATTGTCTGGTTAGGTGACCAGAACGCACTGAGAGGGCACTTCAAGCTCGGCAGAGTTGTCAGCACCAACCCAGACAACAAAGGCGTTGTGAGGCACGTCCACATTAGAGTCTTCCCAAGCTACTGTGTCCCCCTGACAAAGGCCCCAAAGGAAAAAACCAGCCATCCCAACTCCAGCAGGAGAAAAGAGAAGTCCCAAGCCACCATTCTGCACAGGGACGTTAGACGGTTGATTGTCCTACTACCTGCTGAGGAACAGAAATAACCTTGGCAGAACCACCAAACTCCAACCTCCCAGCGCCCTTACGGTTTGCCTTTACAGTCGGCGATCTTCCCGATGTATTAACGCAAAGATCGAGTGGGAGGTGTCTTGGCAAACTCCACAGAACAAATCCTGCACAAAAAAGATGAATAAATAGATAAAGGAAAAAGAAGAATGCCTCTAGAGAGGAACTCAGCCATCTCAACATGGGTTCGCTCCCCCCAGTGGAGAAAAATACATTAGCAAAGTCAATTGCCTAAACAGCTGAAGGAAATTCACTAATCACCCAGCCCCTCACCTGAAACACTCAGCACCCATTTTAGTCTGCAGTTCCACAGAGAGAAATTAGTTCAACAAACACACTGGTGAAGGAAATACCTGCAAAGAACAGTGGTGCTAAATCAACTGTGCAAAGACCAGAGTGACTGACGGTGAGAATGGACTTCCTTATTTATTGTTTGGTGCAATTATTTGTTTGAAATATCCAATTCAGTTTAAGGCAATTGATTGTTTGATTCAAATTGTTGATGGGTTTATATATAATGTGTATATCCAACTCAGGATGGCAATTGATTGTTTGATTTAAAGTGTTTGATGGATTTCATTTAAATGTTTGACATCCAATTCATTCTTATGGTGAAGAAGCCAAGTGCTTAAAGGGGCAGTACATACTTAAAAAATGTATTCTTTACTTTTATACAATGTTTGTACAATAGTGTATATATATTCTTTCATAACTGCCCATCTTGTGTTTTCCACCATTCCAAAGGTTTTTTACCTACTGCTGCTGCTACTGCTGCAGCTACTGCTACTCTGCAATCAATGAAAGTGACTCAAATCCAAAATAAAAGGAGAAAGAAATTTTCTGTCTGGTCATTGGAGTAAAGTCCCAGTGTAACTCTGGTCAAGCCAGTCAAGCCCTTTCAAGTTAGGGGAAAGCACAGAAAAAACAACACATAACTTGACAGTGAGTGTGTCTGTGTGAGAGGGTGAGTGAGCGTGTCTGTGTGTGAGAGGGTTTGTGAGTGTGTCTGTGTGTGAGCATGCAGGAAGGTGCGTGTGTGTGTGTTTTTGTCTTGCCTAGGGCCACTCTACCATCAGGCAGCAGGTGTTTCACATTAAATGCCTGTGTCTTGTATTGTCTGTTTTCCCCCACATTGATTGTACTTTTTTTTGTGCTTAAAGATAGAGAATAATAAATGGACGAAAGTCAAGATGACACACACCAGACCACACCCTCGTCCAGCCAGAGGAGGTTGAGGGTCACATGTTGCCGATGGAGCCCATGATCATATGTTATTAGCCTGCCTGTAACCACAACCCAGACCAGGATACCACTGACAATATTATGGATTTTTAATATTAGCCTTAATGCCTTAGAAGCTGTTTTTCTGATTGGAACGGTCTATCATTTTTATATGATTCCATTTTTATATTGGTTAATCATAGTCCATTCTCATTGGGGAAATCACACATTATGAATAAATATTCAAAAGTCACACTAATTTGGCCTAGCCGTGACAAAAACATAGTCACTGATTTTTAAAACAGCTCACATTCTCAGCGCATTTGCTGTCCCACAGAGCATAGTTTGGACAGGCTAGGTGGGGGTTAAAGACAAGTGACAAATTATCCCTCCTCTGACAGCATCTTACCCACACAATTCTAATTGTTTAAGAGCTTTCTTAACCAAAGCCCTTAATACAGCTGGGGTTATTAAGAGGCACTTTTCATTCTCTGCAATTTCCTAATCTCAAAGAGCAGCTGGCCTACCCCGCGTTCATCCTGGAGACGGATGGGAAAGGACTGTCACACATGCAGTGGCATTTACCCACACCCACTGTCACTGTCGCACCCAGTGCACTCTAGCCATTCACACATGTGCAGACACACATCTCTCTCTCTCTCTCTCGCTTTCTCTCTCTTTCTATCTCACTCTATTACAGGCATTTTTTTTGTGTAACCTGCTGTCATGAGGATTAAAGATATGTTGGTCAGTAGTATTTCAATTATACATGTAGCTATTTCAGGGGCAGTGCTGTTTGTAAAAATGTTTTCTTCCCCATTTCCTTTCTTTAACCAAATCAGATGTGTGTCTGCAGTAAGTCAGGACGCTGTAGATCCTTAGTGTGACTGTTGAAGGGGTCCCGGCTTGCAGTTTGGCAACACTGCTAAGACGATATGCGTATATCTCTAGGTGTTCTTGGTCTTCCGCAAAAGCGCACTTCGTAACATCGACCTCTCCCCCTCATCGCTGTATTTAGCGTACTAATTTAATTCGGTATATCAAGAATCCAATAAACTCTCCCTCGTACTCTTTCATCTCACTCTTTCAGCTCGTGGGAGTGAATTTTCATAAAAATGTCACAAACATTAAAAAAGATATCATTATCTTCGCTGCTACTGGGTCTGTTCCTGTAGAATCCTTAATGAGCGCGCGCAGGTTAGGGGCACGAGACTGAGTCACAGGATGGGTAAGGCTGACCGTGAAGAAGTGTCATATAGACACCGTGTAAACATTCAGAACATTATATGTATTAATATAAACCCCCCTTTCGCCTAGAGATTGATTACCTTTTTGATATATTTCATTTCTGATAAAGGAAAGCAGCTATTCGGAGAAAAGAAATACCAAGCGAGCGAATTTCCCTAGGCTCGTTGGCTAGAACTAAAGTTCTTAGCAAGGTGTTCCGAAAACGTTTAAGTCTGAAACATAGATTTTATTGAAACGAACAATTAAAAATAGTATATCTGCCGGAATACATAAACCACTATTGAAAGCAGAGTTGCATACATTTTTAAAACATTCTTTGTTGTGAACAGTTCTTACGGGTGAAAAACGTTATTAAATATTTGAAATTAAATCGAACTATTTTAAGTCCAGCTATTATCAATGTCATTGTGAAGTCACCATTATCACAATTTATATAATATGTATTTACATACTTTTATTGTATTTAAGGGTGGTGGTTGGTTGAACTTTGTCAATGATGAAAAAATAGCATGAGAGAGGGAGAGAGAAATACATATGGTTCAGATATGTACAGAAAGAAGTCAACACGACGTGAATGTTTTCCAGAAGAAATTCTTGCATCCAGCTTTGCGTTCACGGGGAGCGAGTGCCGGGCCGGCAGATCGCTCCAGCTCCAGATGCACCTCATCTTGCTCACCACGGGACAGGTCGTCGGACTCCAGCGCTTCGTTCTCTACCTGCGCGAGCTCGGACAGTAGTTCTGCGAGGGTGTATCTGGCAAGTTCCTGAAAATAGAATAACACGAATAAAGTGTTATTTTGTTAGCAGAGAAGCAGTAGCTTACATTTGTATGTAAGCAGGTAGTACACCGTTTAAACGTAGGCCAATGTCTCCAACATTAATGAAAATTAACAATGTATTAACGTTTAATGAACTATTGGGATGTAATGGCTGAATGACTTCCTACATTGTATCTTCAGTAGAAAGTTAAATTGATCAATTAACAACCAGTCTGCACAGAAACTCGTGAACGTTTTCGCTTTAACATAAAACTAAACGCGTTTTCATGCTATTTCTTTTTCGTTTCATTTAACATTTGGTTCCTTTGCTTTAAAGTAATTATATACAAGTGTTATTTATATTTCCAAAATATATTCAATTAACCAACTATGGAAATCACGCGCAAATCGGAGCATCTTGCAACCCTAATCTCCACCTTCAGCAATCTCCTTTTCAGGCAATCTAGGCACCATGGAGAGCTCTCCATTGCAGCGCGGAAGACTCAGAACATACAAGCATGATATGCAGTAGGCTGTTTAATGTTGTGTTTCCTGGCCTGTAAAATAGCAACTAAAATCAAAATGTTTTCTGTAGAAAGATACAGAGTCATATTTCTTCCTATTTCAAACGCGGCGCCTAAAAAATGTAATAATCCGTTTTGCGGATTAGTTCTGAGTCTACTGTAGCTCAGTTTAGGCGACAGGCTACTGTGTAATTGTCAATTTTGAAAGTGAATTCCATACCTGTTTTCCAGCAGGTGCGATGAGTGATCTTTGGAGCAACTGGCGGAGCTTCAAGTCCGATGGCGCTGCAGACACGCTGCTGAGTGTCAGTGCAAGAGAGAGGAGCGCAAGTGCGCATTGGACACGCGTGGAAAGCATCTTCATAGAAGTTGAAGAGAAACTACCAATGAGCAAAGTGAACTCGACAGTTTTAGATGGTGCAGTGTTGCTTCTTCTGCTGTTCAAGATCCCCAAATCTGCCTTTTAAACGATTTGTCTGACGTCAGATGGCGAGGAGGTGGGGTGTAGGGGGGTCTTGGGTTGCGCGCAGCGTTAACCGCACAGTGATACAAGTAACAAAGTTTCCACCGATTAGAGGCGTGTTTCCGTAAGAAAACAAAGCGGATAAATGGCCATTTCCTCTGTCGCCGAGTTGCTAAATGACTAATCAAAATACGTCCAGTGATGTAAAATGATGGTCTTTGTATACTCAAACAACCTTTTAATCTTGATTTAAATATTGATCGAAATGTGTGTTTGTTTCTATGAGCGAAATACCCATTGATTAAAGACGGGGAATTAATTACTCATCATATAGGTTAGTGTGTGTGTGTGTGTGCGTGTGCTAAGCTGCGTGTAAGGCCAAATCGACCAACCAGTCAGCCCGGTTCTATTAATATTTTTGAATTTGTTATTTATCATCGTGGCATCATCTAAAGTGGTTGTTGCTTACAAAATACACATTTTCTCTGTTTTAGCACAGATTTGAAACGGTAGGAGACACAAATAAAATCCGTGAACATAATGGAAAATGGAAAATTATTATGGGAATTCAATTTGTTGGATTTAATTTTATTATTTATAGTGACTCGTGACGCATCAACTTTAGGCGTATTTGTGAAAACGAGAGGTTATGCGTATTGCAAACTGCTGACGCGTCTCTTGTATGAGTCGCTGCGTAAAAAAGAAAAAAAAAAAGACTTGAATCTAATATCATTTTTAAATTTATTCCTGTTACTGCCATTTTTGCGTGGACCTTTTTGAAATGAAGAAACTGTGAAGAGTCCAAGTGCACAATAGTTTCCTGATTGGGCTCCTGGTTACTTATATCTCCTGCATTACTTCAACAATTGTAAAGCCTTCTGACCCGTGAAAAATGTTGCTTTAGTCGGGAAAAAACCTTTAACTTCAAATTAGGAATTGTGGACTAGCACTCCCTTATGTGTAATATATCTCTTTTTATTCTGATTTACAGTCTGTCTTTCTTGGTTAATAGCAGTCCTCCCATCAACAAACAGACTGGAACCCTCAAGGGCACATCACAATAAGGAAAGAAACACTTCCAGTACTGGAGATACAGTAATTATTATTCACAAACACAAACAATTGTTTTAGATGAGTAATATTTAAATTGACTCTCTCTCTCTCTCTTTAAAATTGATTTTGTTTTTCATTTTAAGGTTGAGCATTCCATGGATGTACACTTGCTTTTGTCAGACATGCATGGTCAGTCCACTGCATTTCATCATGATGGCCACAGATGTTGAAGTGAGAATTGCATTTTTGAAGTGATAAGTGGTCCCCTGCAGCACTGCATGTGACAGAAAAATATGAAACAAATGTTTCTCTGCACATGTGCTGATCAAACAAATAAAATATTAGTTTTTGAGTTCAGGACTTAGTTTTACTAATAAAAATGATTATATTCATACATTGTGGTGTTATTAAAATATTTGACAATGTTTGATAGATAATACACCACACAGATCGCTTTTTAGTAACATTTTACTGAATGTAACTAAGGGTTACTTGTTTACATACCTCCTGTCATTAGAAACCTGATGATACATGTGCTTTCAGTAAGAGGAAGAGAGACCAGTCATAATGTTTCTGACAGATTAATATATAAACTGAATCTATGAGATTATTGAACCTCACTATACAGAGATGTATGCAAGACTGCTTTTTCAGTAAAAATGAAAAATAATTCTCAGTTCGCAAATCTGGGTCAACAATGTATTATTGAGGCAGTTTTGTATATAGAGCTGAATCAATCAGATCTGTATTTATCAGTAACCGTAAGCACGACATATAATTACATGCCATTCAGTCTTTAAATGACAAATTGAGATGATTCAGAGACTGTATGCATGCAGGTTCTTGACCGCTGTGGGGATACGGACGCTACATTGCCGTCTTGCTGCTGGAGTACTGAACTATAGACTCTAAAAAGCACAGGGTCCTAGTGATGAGTCGTGGTGATCAGTGGGCAGTGATTAGTGCTGTGTAATTGTAGATCAGACCACAGACTTTAGCTAATTTTGTACATTGTCTACTTTGAAACGTCATACTACGTCACTGGGAATGTTCCCATGAAATGTATCACGAAGGATAAATGTGAACTGTAAGTCAAGCACTGAAGAATACGGTGGGACAATTCATGGGGGGGGGACTTAGAGGACATCTGAATATTGGAATACGTGGAGGGTTGGATGTGGGACAATGAGAGATTGGAAGAAAGTGTGTGTTCATCTCAGTTTGACGGAGAGATGAAGGACAATGTGAGTAGCCATCCATCAAAGAGAGGCCCCTGCCAACCGGGATTCAAACCCAGGACCTCTTGCTGTGAGGCGGCAGTGCTACTCACTGCACCATCCGTGCCGCCCGCAATGCGACTTCCTTTGGTTTATTTGAGGATTTGGATTTGTGTTTGATGACGGTTCATGGGTAGACGGGAGAAGATTGGAGTGTGTTCTCAGCTGCTTTGCAAACCATTAGTCCTGCTGATATGTAATTATTCTCTCTGCTGGTCGTGCGTGTTTAATTTACTGGCTTGTCTTCTTTTCTGCGTGGGTCACCCCCCCCCCCCCCTTCGCCTCCATTATTCATGAGCTCGGCTGTGACACACCGGATGACGGGCCTCGAACCTGTCTGCCACGTCCTCGCCTTGCGGTCCTCATCCTGGATGGATTAGTCACTCCATTTCTGTCCCCTTCATTGGAAGTGTTGGTTTCCCGGTGTGTGACACACGCAGGCTTTGCGTCCTGAGCCATGTGATCCACCGATGATCTGCGTCTCCATGGGGTACCTTGCATTTCTGGGAACTACTCAAACAGTACAGCGTTGTGAACCCACCCACCTCCCGCTCAACATAACCACCTCCAAAAACAACACGGAAATACACTGCCGCACACAATACACTTGTTAGGTTGTAGCACACCCACTGTATGCACACTTCACTACTTATCTGTGCCTTTTTTTGTTGAAGGAAATAAGATGTGCCCTGCATTAATCTGTCTATGCCAGCTTGGCTAGCTTTAAAATTGAGCTGGCCAAGCTGGTCATAAGATGGTCAACCAGCTAATGTTAGTAGCTTGTCTGATCTGACAGCTGGTCAACCAGCTACCAGCTGTTTCAAAACATAGCTTGAGCTGTTTTATTCAGCAAGATATATCAGGACTGAGGTCCCAGCTCACTTGCCATGTGAAAATTGTTAGTACAGTATATCATGATCTAGACCCATTTGTGCATACAGCTCAGAGGACACTGCCATATTCATCCAAAAAAGAGCTGTAGAAAATTCCTGCGCCATCACTTTTGAATACATAATGAGGAATACAGATCAGTCAGTCCATTGACCTTCAAACTAGAGCTTGTCCAGCACTGCATCAAATCTACACTTGTATTCCCCCAGGTCTTTGCCTGTGTCACAGGGCCTGGCCATCTGCTCTGCTCATTGACGACTGTCTGTGCAAAATTTATGTTCACCACGCAAGTGTAAGCAGGCTGCCCCTGTGGCTGCTGCAGTCACGTCTTCATCCACTTGGGAGCCATTTTGTAAAGATAATTACATTCTAATGCATTTGAAAATATACAGCACAGTGCATATGTATTTGGACAGTTGGTACATTGGATTTGAAATGAAGCAATACATGTTGAGGTTAAAATGCAAACTGTCCCCTTTAATTTAACATCCATATCAGGTGATGCATGGAGGAATCGGATCCCTTTTTATGCATGGTCCCCCTGTTTTATGTGAACAAAAGTAATTGGAAGGTGCTCAGGTGCTTTTGAATAGTTAGGTTTATTCAATTGCTTCCTTGGTGCAGATATAACAAAGCTTTCAGTATTTAGTCTAGAATCAAGACTAGATACTGAAAGCTTTGTTTCTAGGATTCTAGGATTTTGATTTCCTTTGGTGTTCATTCGTGGCATTTGTCTGCATGAGGCCCAGAGTTGTGCCATTGGCATAGCTTTTATTTAAATCCATAAAAAATGTATTGTTGCTATGTAATCTGCTTTCAGGGTGACCTGAGGTCTGATTATGAGTATTCCCTGTCATGGCATTGTACTGTATATCAAAGCAGCCTTAGATTAATAAAATATTTTAGCTAGTCCACTACCTACAAAGATCAATTCATACATGGCTGAAGGCCATAAACCCAAGTATGTGTAGTTATGTTTGGTTGCTTGCGAAATTACTACTGCCATCAAGCGCAGCAAACGGTACTGCAGCTCATCTGTGTATGAAGTCAGAAAATCATGATTGAACATTCACTTATTCTACCCTGACCCCACACAAGCTCCATTGTTGCATGTTAAGTCCATATTGACTGCAAATGCAAATTTCATACAGCTGAGCAGAAAATGATCCCATCACTTTTGCACCACTAAGCTATATGTCATTGTCATATGTATATGTCCCAATGCTTTTGCATTTAGCTGCATAACGCTTGCAAATATGGTGAAGAAGTTTAGTTGTTGCTTGTGAGGCAATGGGCGAGACATGTGATCTAAGCGACTTTGACTTTCATTGTTGGTTTCAGATGTGGTGGTCCCAGAATCTCTCTGAAATGGCTGCCCTCCTGGGATTGCTGTGCATAGTCTAGAGTTTGCAGAAAATGTTGCACCAAAAACCAAAAAATCCAGATGAGAGGCAGTTCTGGATGTGAGGACTAAGCGAAAGGCCACAGATGTACAAATAACAAAAAAAGTTGTTGTGTGTAGAAGGGCATTCTTGAATTGGACAGGGTACACCAGCAGAAGACCAAGCCAGGTTCCTCACCTGTTCCCTGAGAGCAGGAAGTTGTGGCTACAGTGGCACGTCACTAATCTCAGTGTCTGACTAATCTCGATTTCTTCTATGGGATGCAAATGGTTGCGTCAGAATTTGGCATTAATAGGAAGATCCGTTGACCCATCCTGTCTGGTGTCAACAGTACAGCCTGCTAGTAGTGGTTTAATAGTGTGGATAGAATGTTTTCTTGGCACAAATTAGGCCCCTGAATAGCAATTGGGCATCATTTTAATGCCACAACACAACACTCCTAAGCGTTATTGCTGACCATGTGCATCCCTTTATGGCCACTTCATTGATACTTCCAGCAGGATAGCATGCATCATCTGACACTGGTTCCATGGGCATGACCGTTTATTTCCGTTTACTCCAGTGGCCTCCAGTAGAGCACCCTGAATGTGTGGCCAAAACATCTGCAACTGCATGAGGTTGTCGAGTCAACTTGGGCCAAAATTCCTAAGGAATGTTTTCATCACCTTGTTGTATCCATGCTGCAAAGAATTCAGGCTGTTCTGGAGGCAATAGGGTGTCCAACCCGGTACTTGGTACCTAATAAAGTGCATATGTGACGCATATTTATTGCCAATGAGGGACTACAAACACCAGTGAAGCAGTGTTTTTTAATCACACATTTTTCCAGTTAAGTTGGTTGAGAGCATATTTTATTTTAAAACAATAACTTGTCAGAAGGAAGCGTCTCCTCTCTACGCTCTCCTCTGAAGACTCATAAAGAGCTCTCATCTGCCGCGAAGATGAATAACAGCCTTAAGCCCAGCCGTAACCCACCCTTATTACTCTCATTGTCCTGGGGAGGAAACTCTCATAATATTCAGCCTAATTGCAGAAATTAAAGACACAAAAGTTTAAATGAAACATTGTGAATGATACCACCAGTAATACATTTTTCAAATGGAAATCAATCTTCTCATTATTTTAATTACGGTAAAGGTCACCTCTCATCCCTCTTACTGTAAATGACTGCCATCACTAGGATTAATCAGCTGATTACAGCACGTCCCCTCACTCAGAGCTGGGGGTGATATGATCAGCTGGGGATGGTTGGGGACTGCTTTAACACATGTAGACAAGCACTTTATCTTACTCCCGCTCAGTTTTATAGGCTGAAATAACAAACAAACAAGTATCATTTGTTTTGGAGGGTAAGTGATTTGATGTACGTATTGCCTGTCTGTAAAAGTTCTGCAGTGCTGGCCTGTTATTGTCTGTACATACACTGTGACCACTTTATTAGGTTTTTATTAGACTTCTTTTTTTAGACTGATTGGTCTACTGCTGCTGTAGCCCATCCACTTCAAGGGTGGACATATATTGTGTGTTCAGAGATGCTCTTCTGCGCATCACTGTTGGTTATTTGTGTTACTGTCACCTTCCTGTCAGCTTAAACCAGCCTGTCCATTCCCCTCTGACCTCTCTCATTAACAAGGCATTTGGCCATCCACTGGATGGATTTTGTTTTTCGCATTATTCTCTATAAACTCTAGCGTGAAAAGCACATCAGCAGTTTCTGAGATACTCAGACCACCCTGTCTGGCTCCAACAATCACTCCACGGTCATTTGGATCCAATTTCCTGTTTTGTCTGGACAACAACTAAACCACTTGACCACATCGGCATGCTTTTATTAGCATACACTGACAGATGGGTCTACCCAATGAAGTGCTCTCTGAGTGGTATATTCCTGGTCTGTATTCCTGGTCTTTACATGCATATTAACCTGCACAGTTCTCATTTGTTGTTAAGATAGCTGAGCTTACCAAGCTGGTTTGATGAAGAAGCATCAGGTCTGAGTCAAGGTTTAAAAGTGTTGGTTTTATCAGGACATGGTCTTCACAGTCTACACTGTTCTCTACAGTGGTTGTTTCACAGTTTCTGTTTCTCAAGCAACATTATCTGACACAAGTTTTGTTGTCAATGTAGTTAAATGGAAATTCTCAAGTTCTTCTGTCCATGCAAGACTGAAATTGATTTAGTCCAGGATGACTAGTGTGATGAAGGTGTGCCTTCTTAGCTTTCCTGTTTTAATCAGTGCGTCCAACCGCTTTCTGCTTTTACATGAGATTTTATGATTATGGGGTGATCAATCTGAGTTTTTGTAGGATTACCCAGGAGAGGTATAAGACTAGCACTCAAGTATGAATGTGTATATGTCAAATTGTTTTGGATGGATGTTGAACATTTATTTAATATGTTGTATAAAAATAAATTGTCTGTAAAAAAATGGCATTATATTTTTATATGACAAGAATGAAATTGATAATGAAAGAAAATTTATGATGAACCTCTTTATTCTATATGGCGAATATTTTATTCATAAGTGCAAATGGACCGAGAAGAAGCCGAGTTTGCAACAATTTAAAATTGAATTGAGACATTATTTTTAGACATTACATTAACTGAAAAACAAAAAAAGCAGTGTAGGCAATGGACCTTCATGAAGTGAAAATATATCTATAACTTCTATGTTTATGCCTTTTTGTTTAATTAGTATTTCACTTTGTTCTGAAATGAAAAATAAGAAAATTACATTTAGCCTTAGGTATAACATGCAGGTCTGCAATGCCAGTCTCAAGAATAGGTCTGCTCTGGAATCTGCAGAACTGGTTTACATTTGGAACTGTGCATGCAGTGCTGGTGTGTAGAGTGGATGCATTGTGTCGGTGCGTAGTGCTGATACAGTGGGAGCAATAATTATTTGATCCCTTGCTGATTTTGTTGGTTTGCCCACTTACGAAGAATTGAACTGTGTAGAATTTTAATCATAGGTACATTTTAACATTTAGAGACAGAATCATATAAATCTAATTAATTTATTATTGTATTTTTGCATGAAATAAGTATTTGATCCCCTACCAATCAGCAATAATTCTGGCTCCCACAGACCAGTTAGTTCCCATTAAGAAGCACTCCTAATCTCAACTCATTACCCAAAACACCTGTGTCAACTCGTTACATCGTTATGTAGCTGTATAAAAGACACCTGTCCACACAATCAATCAGATTCCAACGTTTCCACCATGGCCAAGACAAAGGAGCTGTCTAAGGACATCAGGGACAAAATTGTAGACCTGCACAAAACTGAGATGGGCTACAAGAAAAGAAGCAAGCGGCTTGGTGAGAAGTTAACAACTGTTGGAGCAATTATTAGAAAGTGGTCACCACCAATCTCCCTCTGTCCGGGGCTCCACGCAAGATCTTGCCTCGTGGGATATCAGTGATCATGAGAAAGGTCAGGGATCAGCCCAGTACTACACAGGAGGAGCTTGTTAATGACCTGAAGGCAGTTGGGACCACAGTCACGAAGAAAACCATCAGTAACACACTACACCGTGAAGGATTAAAATCCTGCTGCGTGCGCAAGGTTCCTCTGAAGAGGGCACATGTACAGGCCCATCTGAAGTTTGCCAAAGAACACCTGGATGATCCAGAGGAGGCTTGGTGAAGGTGATGTGGTCAGATGAGACCAAAATAGAGCTATTTGGCATCAACTCAACTCGCCGTGTTTGGAGGAAGAGAAATGCTGAGTACAACCGCAAGAACACCATCCCCACTGTGAAGCATGGAGGTGGAAACCTTATGCTTTGGGGGTGTTTCTCAGCTAAGGGGACAGGACGACTTCACCGTATTGAGGGGAGGATGAATGGGGCCATGTACCAGGAAATTTTGGGCGACAACCTCCTTCCCTCAGTGAGAGCACTGAAAATGGGTCGTGGATGGGTCTTCCAACATGACAATGACCCAACAAAGGAGTGGCTCAAAAAGAAGCATATTAAGGTCCTGGAGTGGCCTAGACAGTCTCCAGACCTAAATCCCATCGAAAATCTGTGGAGGGAGCTGAAGCTTCGAGTTGCCAAGCGACAGCCTCGGAACCTTAAGGATTTGGAGAGGATCTGCAAAGTGGAGTGGACCAAAATCCCTCCCAAGATCTGTGCAAACCTGGTGAAAAACTACAACAAAGGTCTGACCTCTGTGCTTGCCAACAAAGGTTTATCCACCAAGTATTAAGTCCTATTGTTCTATGGATCAAGTACTTATTTCATGTGAAAATATGATATTCAATTTATAAAATTTATATGATGTTATTGTGGATTATTTTGTGATATTCTGTCTCTCAATGTTAAAATGTACCTATGATTAAAATTCTACACAGTTCCATTCTTTGTAAGTGGGCAAACCTACAAAAAAAAAAAGCAAGGGATCAAATAATTATTGCTCCCACTGTATGTAGTGTAGGTGTGTAGTGTAGGTGCTTAGAGCTGGTGTGTAGTGCAAGTGTGTAGTGCCGGTGTATAGTGTAAGTGTGTGTTGTAGGTGTGTAGTGCTGATGAGTAGTTTAAGTGTATACTGCTGGTGTGTACTGCTGTTGTATTGTGTAATGTGTGTGTAGTGTAAGTGTGTGTTGTAGGTGTGTGTAGTGTAAGTGTGTAGTGTAGGTTTGTATAGTGTAAGTGCGTGGTGTAATTGTGTGTAGTGTAATTGTGTGTAAGTGTATAGTGTATGTAGGTGTGTATAGTGTAAGTGTACGTGTGTGTAGTGTAAATGCGTGTAGTGTAGGTGTGTAGTGCCGCTCTGCTCTGTAGTTCTGATTTGTGGAATTGCAGAGGTGCTTGTGCCCGCAGCACTCAAAAGAACACCTGCTCTCAGAATCACACACCATTCATGTTTAAATACTTTCACTGTAGCATCCAATTTATTTACCCCCATCCAGATAATGATCCATTTACATCGTGTATGTGTCTGTGCATGTGCTGTGTGTGTCTGCTGCTTGTGTGTGTGTGTGTACGTGTGTGTGTGCTGCTTGTGTGTGTGTGTGTATGTGTGTGCTGTGTGTGTGTGTGTGTGTGTATGTGTGCTTGCTGCTTATGTGTGTGTACGTGTGTGTGTGCTGCTTATGTGTGTGCTGTGTGTGCTGCTTGTGTGTGTATGTGTGTGCAGCATGTGTGTGTGTGTGTGTGCAGCATGTGTGTGTACGTGTGTGTGTGTGTGTGTGTGTGTGTGTGTGGGTCCACATGTGCTCATGTTTGTGTATGCATGTGTACATGTGTGTATGCATTAATGCTGTGAATCATAAATTATGATTACTGTTTAAAGATGAAAAACTAGGTGTTTCGTTGATGTGAATGAAAAGAGTCCACACCTTACCAAGGAACAGACTCCCGGAATATATTGTTTACTCTATGTTACTAGGTAATAAACTCATATCTGTCATGCATGCATCTGGTCATAATTGTATAGGATTTTCCCATGACTCAATAAATGGACACATGTGTGATAAAGTCAATATTCAGTTATCAATTATGGCTTGCTTATACATGTATTCTATTTCTATTTCTGCCAGTTTCATCATCTGGTCTTAATGCATTTACCAATAGTATCTGGGGTGTAAAAGTCAGCCTAATAATGTAAAAAACAAATCCCAGTGGTAATTGGTATACATTTATAATTATATATGTGAGTGTGTGAGTATAAGAGTGTGTGAGTGAGTGAGTATAAAAGTGTGTGAATGAGTATAAGAGTGTGTGAGTGAGTGAGTATAAGAGTGTGTGAGTGAGTATAAGAGTGTGTGAGTGAGTGAGTATAAGAGCGTGTGAATGAGTATAAGAGTGTGTGAGTGAGTGAGTATAAGAGTGTGTGAGTGAGTGAGTATAAGAGTGTGTGAATGAGTATAAGAGTGTGTGAGTGAGTATAAGAGTGTGTGTGAGTATAAGAGTGTGTGTGTGAGTGAGTATAAGAGTGTGTGAGTGAGTATAAGAGAGTGTGAGTGAGTGAGTATAAGAGCGTGTGTGTGAGTGAGTATAAGAGCGTGTGTGTGTGTGAGTAAGTATAAGAGTGTGTGTGTGCGCGCGTAGTTTTAAGAGCCAGGCTGCGGTGAAAGGATTGACCATGCCATACCACCCTTATCTTCCTCGGCATGCCCAGGGCGGGCTGGCTGCCAGCGGTCAGATGGTCTAGCATTTAAAACTCACACATTGTTCCAATCAGAGCACACAGCCTTATCTCAGCCTAGCACTCTGCTGCCTGACGTCAGAGCTGCACACACTCACACGCACCCACACACACACACACCCATTGAGTGTGTGTTTGTATTTACTGGCAGCTGTGATGCAGCTGCCGTCATTTTAATATCTTAAGCATGTAGTGTGTAATTGGAGTTTTACTGGTGACTGGAAAATAAGTTGAATCACTGGATGTTACATTATTATACCTGCCGCTCGCCATGTTGTCAGAGACATACAGCACATTTCTTTAACGTTTAACAGTTCGCCAATGAAACCCAGTGTGTGTGTGCGCACATGCATACGCACACACATGCACACTGACAAACTGGGAATATCGTACTAGGGGAATTCCCAACCCATGAGCTATGTTTTCCTTCCTTGCGGTATGAATAATTTGGATGATTGAAAGAGATAGCACAATTAATAGTTATGTGTGTGTGTGTGTGTGTGTGTGTGACTGGGAGAGAGAAAGAGAGAGAGAGAAATTGAGAGCAAAAGAGAGAGGCAGAGAGAGAGAGAGGCAGATAGAGAGAGAGAGGGAGAGAGGGAGAGGGAGAACCCAGCCAGCCAGGGAGAGCCCAGCCGGCTATGTGCAATTTGTGCTCAGTAATGGTGTTTTCTTGCAGGGCAGCCCAAGGGCTCAGACAGACTCACAGACGCAGAGAACTGGCATTGTAATCCGAATTGGCATTTTATTTGAGAGATTTTAACATTTTAAGTTTCTTGTTGCACAATTCTGCCTAAATTGTGAGAATAGATGTATTATGGTGTTTTTCATTACCCAAACGGACAGAGCTATCTGCAGTCCCCTCTCACAACCCCCTTCACAGGCTGTTTCTTGATCAGTCACACACTTTGCCAGCTACTTAAACCTGTGTGGACTTGACCCGACTCGACAGGCCTGGAGTCAGTACGGACCTTCGTCGATCGTGTGGTCCGGTATGACCAGAAATATTCTCAACCATGCGGTCTGGTCTGTGTGGGTATTCTGTTGACCGTATGGTCAGCTGTGTGTGGAACTGCACTCACATACACGGTGGGTGGGTTTGTGTGGAGGTGGTTTTGGAGGCGCTGTACGTCAG